>NC_071533.1:38701641-38999141 GCF_026979565.1 Vidua chalybeata
GCAAATGATCGTATGTACATCTGTGTATATGCAAAAATCTTACACTTCTGCATTTCCTGGGGCAGTGTTCTCATGTCATCAGGGTAGTGTAGAAATGTGCAGTTTTGTTCTGATGTTTCAATCTAAGGGAGTAGCATTTTTGTGACAGTGCATTAAATAATCATTGTGCCCTTGAGTGACACATAAGCAAATAGCTGGGGAGCCCTTTCATTGTGACCATCCCAGTTTTGATCATCTGCCGCTGGTCACTGCTTGAGTGGTCCCAGGATGTCAGACTGAAGAGTTTTGTTTTCACGATGCTGAAGCATTCTTTCCACTCCGCTGTCAGGGCAGCCTCTTCTGGCTGCTCCAGAGAGCGCAGAGGCAGCTGCACTAGGTCTGTAAAGGCAGCACTTACTGGCCTTCCCAGCCAGAGAAGAGCTGCTGTGCTGGACGGAGAAAGTGAGAAGAGTGGGAGCCAGGATGAAGGCGGCAGAGCCCTTACAGGTGAAGTCTTAGTGAGTTGCAGGGATGTAGCAGCTGTTGGATGTATCCTGTCTGCCAGTATTGACATATGGGGCTATGTTGTATTGCCAAGAATTGCTTCAAGGGACTGAAAAATTAGAGGTGAAACCAGGAATTAATGGAGAAAATCAATAGGAAAAAATCAGGATAAGTGGTAAGATGGGGAGAATTTTTATAAGAATGGGGGAGAAACTCTGCCATTTCTTGCTTTATTTTTGACATAAAAGTAATACAATCAGAATCTTTTAAAAATGAAGACATTTTTTCTAGCAATGCTTTAGCTTCCTGTCCTCTTTTTAAGTAAGTAGTCCCTTTGCTTTATATTGGATATGATAATTGGTTTTGTGCTTTTTTAGTAACAGATTGTTCTAATAGGGTGCATATCAGTTATGTAAGATTATAACAGAAATCCCCCTTAAGTGTGCCTAATGAAGCTGGCAATCTGCCAAACTATATTTAACTTTCAGGTTGTATGATCTGAGTCTTTCAGATTTTCTCCTAAAAATGTAAGTCAGTTTGAATTAGGACATTTTCCTGCTGGTTTTGCTCTGGATTTTGGTGTGTTTCAATTTCAAGAAATCTTAGAGCCTGTAACCTTGCTATTATAGAAATAATTCTCACAATGCAGTATAAGTTAAAACTTCATGCTGGCATGTGTATGTGTACGAGTGTGTCTGATGTGCCATTTTGTATCCTTATTCTGCTCCCTTTAGACATAGCTGGTAGTAAAATTGTTTTCAAGATACTTATTTGAGATTACTTTATAAGTATGCACAAGTATATTTGAGCCCTGTGTACCCCAGCTAAGCAAGAACAAAGTTGGTATAGTTGTCAGCAGGACTCAAATATGCTGCACCTTGCAAAAGTGCTAAAACTGCATTTTCCATTAATAGTAGAAGGTAGAGTATATCACCTGCCCTTTCTCCAAGGTCAGTGAACAATCCAAATAGGAATCTTCTCCCAGAAGGTTCATCTTCAGTCCATCTGAAGAGAGAAGTTTTCAAAATAATTCAATTTATCATTGCATGTAAAGTTTAGAAGTTTCTTCTATCTTTGCAAAAATGGCAGCAGTCTATCAAAAAGCAGTAAATGAAGATTATGGGGTGATAGGTAACACACACTGCGTTCTAAAATGCTGTGCTGCTCAAAGTTTAGCATGTTACTAAGAACTCAGGAGTATCTGTGTTCCAGATTTTGAGTGCTTCTCAGGAATAAAGAGGTTTTGAAAGATGTGATCGTCTCCTCTGTGTCTGTCTTTACTCTTAGAACATGGTTTGTGACAGCTGTTTAGCCAAGGAAAACAGAAAGATGTTCTTTCTATATCTAGTAACCCATTTTGTATCTATATCTAGTAACCCATTTTGTATCAGGCTTCTGAGAAGGGAAGGACTCCTAAAAAGCTTTTTATTCACTTAGAACCACCATCCCATGTTAACATGTTCCTTCTATGCCACTTTAGCTCCTTCTAGCTCTGGGAAATACAAGTCTGAAAATTCAGATTGTTGTTAGGTTCTGCCTTTGTGCCAAGCCCTGCCCCAAAGATGGTAAAATTCCAAGACACTAAAAATGAAGTCTCTGAAAAAGAGAGGGTAAAATGCTGTTCACTCAGAAAAGCATTCAGTCAAATATAGCACCATTTACCACTGATGGGGACCTGGGAAAGGAAAAGGCAGATTCATGGAAAGCAGTAAGACTGCACTGTTTTAGTCCATCCAAAGTGATTGCTCTACATCTAATTATCAAATTGGTAGACTGAAAAGGCCTCTACTTAGTAAGAATGAAAAAAATCAAGTCCCGCTAGGTTTCTTTTCCATACTTAGTGATGTAATACTTCAGCTCGAAAAAAACAATAAACAAAACACAAAAAAAACAGAGGTCCACTGAAAGTCTCAGAATATTCTGAGTTGGAAGATCCACAAGGATCATCAAGTCCAGCTCTTAAGTGAATAGCCCATATGGGGATCCAAGCATTATTAGCACCCTGTTCCCAGCAGCTGAGCTAATCTCAGGGTCAGAGAGGCCTCCTTTAATTGCATACTTCCTGATGGATGATTATAATACTGCAGGGATTATGGACTCTCGTAAGAAGCAATTGCAGTTACTTCTTATGTCCTCTACGTGCTATTTGGCTGATTGGTTTTTTTCACATACGATGATGCCGTGTTCCAGCATTTAATTGCATCAGCTATAATATGTGCAAAGGAGGATGGCATCTGAATGGCTTCGTGCATTGTTAATACTGTTAATTCCTCAAACAATGTTGCTGTGTGGGATTAGTGAATGTAAATTGAGAAAACAAATTTCAAAATAAATGTATTCTATTTCTTAATCCTGTCTGGTTTATAACATAAAGCGAAGTTACTGGCTGAGGCTGAAACCCCTAAGAGGGGCTTGCTGGGGAGATAAGAGAAAGGAACATTCAAATCCAGAAAGATGTTGGGAAACCTCCTTCTCTACTCTTGGAAGCTTCTCTATACTGATCTCTATGTGGAAGCCTCCTTTGACTTTGTGGAGGACCAGGCAATGCTTGACAAACAGCAGGGACATAGCAGTAGTATTTATGTATGACTTGCAATTTGTTCACCTACCTCAGGTTGGAAGACTCTTCTTGGTTCAATACAATCAGAGAGGCAGTCACAATATCATGGGACTGTTGCTGTGGGAAATGAGGAGAAGCAGGGAGGTAATGTCCATCAGTGTGAATTCCTTCAGGCCTCCTGGAATTTTAAACTTCTGAGCATATATCATCCTGGAGCACTAAGCAGAATACTTGTCTCAAGTCCAGTTATTCTAACCAGAGTTCCACTAGTGTAGATATTTAATACTTTTAAGGAAATAATATTATTATGACCCAAATCTGCTTCTGAATAACTTACACTTGGCAGAACTCACCATATTGTTAGGTGGTGGAAAGGACCTATCTTATCTTGAGACAAAACTCCTTTACCTCTCTCTTGCAAGCAGGCCAAGCTGAAAAGTGTAACTCCACTTAATTTTTTTCTTACCCAGGAGATCCCCAGGTTTTTCAGCTGACTGTCACCTCTTATTTTAAACATTGCTCTAATATTATTTAGTAGCAATTTTATGAGAACTCAATATGAGTCCTCAAAATACAGTAGCATTTCTGCCTAGTCCCTTATAGTAAGAGCTCACCATTGCAAACAAAACATATTAGTTATGTACAAATAATCATGGCAAAGGTGTGATTTCATAAAGATGGCAGCATGTGGTGAACATCTGATGCACATCTGTTCAGTATTCTGTAGGGAAGAATTCCTAGATTTTTGCTTTTTGTGGTAAAGAGGAGTAAGCAAAGTGATTGCAAATTTGGTATTTGCTGGTGCAAGATAATGCACTTCAAGAGAGGTCCTTTGAATTTTCCCTGTGTACCATGAGGTTTGAACATAATGATTTTTTTGGTTGCCCAGAGAGGGTGCGGATGCCCCATCCCTGGAGGTGTTCAAGGCCACACTGGATGATGCTCTGAGCAACCTGGCCTAATGAAAGTTATCCTTGTCCATGGGGGCATGTTAGAAGTTGATGATCTCTAACTACCCTTTCAACCCAGGCCATTCTATGATACCATGATTCTTTGCATTAAAACTTCTGCTTTTCTGACTACTGTGGGACAAGTAAAATTTTAGCACTTAGGAAGGATAATACTGAAAAAATATTTGCCTTTGTGCTAATCCTTTCCTGGATTACCCTACCTCAAAGAAAATTGCAGCAAAAGAGAAAATTCAAAAGGATAAGAGATAAAAAGAAACACAATCCAGACATTAACTCTAAAATATAGTGTGGTCTTAGTTCTTTTCTCAGTAGTATTACAAAGTTTTTCTGCATTATTTAACAATTACATTTTGAAAGTCATTTAAGCCAGAAATTGCCAGGAGGTCAAAAGAAGCACTTCTTACATGCTTGTAATCATAACTTCTGAGGTGTTTCTATTTTCCTGTAAAGAATCTAGCATTCATCACTGTCAGATATAGGGCACTAAGGTGATGAACTGCTAATCTCACAATAATTCCAGTGTTCTGAACCATCATGCCCTCCCAGGATCAGAGTCCAAGACTGACTCAATCTTCAGTGTCTTCCAGAAAATACATGGAAACTACTGTATTAAATAGGGAATAACATAATATTTTTGTCCAGAATAATATTAAGTGTCTCATCTGATCTGTACACATGGGTATTTTTATTTTGTTGTTAATTGTTAAAACTCTATTTTTTTCAGACAGTTGACAGGCCAAAGGATTGGTACAAGACAATGTTCAAGCAAATCCATATGGTTCACAAGCCTGGTGAGTATGTTCTTGTCTTTGTCTCCTCATGTCCAGTTTGAGGGATGAGAAATTTTCTTCTGTAAATCTCCTACCATCTGCCTTTCTTTTGGAGAACTCCAGGGTTAGAACAGCGTGGGCTAGTAAACAGGCTGGTTTAAGGAAAAATTTTGTGCCTGAATTTAATTGTTGTCACAGAATATCTTACTTGGTTTTGCTGAGACTGAGCTTTGGTGACATTACTAGCTTTAGTGTCCTTTATGATTTGCCCCAAGGATGTCAGGAAACTGTATAAATGGCAATTATGCTCATTATACCTCTGTAAGGAAGGAGACTTTATTCATCTGAGGTAGAGCTAACATTCAGTATGGTCACACAGAATGTTAGTGGGAGAATAAGAAATGTAGGAAGGAGAATGTTGGCTTACAGGCTCTATCTTGAACACTAGTCACATAGTAGATATTTAGGATTGTCTTTTGTGATAGGAACAACCACTTAACAGTCTGTAGCATAGGAAAGCTGACAAAAGGAAGGAATCAAGCTTGGGGAGGGGAAAAGAACAGACAAAAAGTAATTTGCAGTCTGGTGCTAACTGGTATGCAATATGGGTGACATGACCAAAAGATAAAATACAATAAGATGGTAAAAACAGCCTAAGTATAATGGGAAGAGAGAGTCTTCCAAAAGCACTTATGAGATGAGGAAAAGAAATACAGTGCTTGATTGCTTACCAATCTTCTATTTGTATTTGCAGAAACAAAGCTCAGTTTCTGTGATGAACTGGCATGTATGGCACTACTGTAACATATGTATTTCTTTTTGTAGATGACGACACAGACTTGTATAATACTGCATATGCATACAATACTGGTAGGAATTACTCCGTGTTCAAAGTGACGCTTTTGTTAATGTCAGCAAGTGATGGTGTAGTTAACTCTTCACGCTCGCTTTTGTAATGCTTGTAGACACACCTTCTAGTGTCTCGTTTGATCTCAGTTGTTCATGCCTTTTTCCCCCCAAATGAAAGAAGTTTAATTTTAGTTTCATTCTTACTGCAGAAATTAATTGCAGCTGTGGACCTCTTACTGTAGAGGGATACACTTAACGCTGTGGTTTCTTGATTACTTTGCATTTATTTTCACTAGTGATTGTTAGCAACGCACCCTTTCCTTACAGAAATGGAACGGGAACTACTGTGTGAAAATGAAAATAGTAATTACTGACATGGAAAGACAAAAATAGTGTACTGAATATATTTTAAAAATATGCAGCAAGAGTGCCTAATAAAACGGATTGTTTTACAAACTTGTCCATTTTTGCTATAGGCATTCATGTTGATCTTATTAGCCATAAGAAAAGACATATTCATCTAAGATAATCATTGTGTCTTAAGAAGATTATGCCCATGTGGTAAAATTATTTCCAAAAAAGCAAAAATGAAAGCATTAATAGACTGTGTGCAAAAAGGCCATAGTGCCTTCTGCAAAAATGCAATTCAAAATTTTTTCATTTCAGTTTTTGTTGCATTAAACATGCTCTCAATAGTGCCTTTTTCTGTGCTGTTCAGATGACTTGTAGTGGGTCAGTGGTTTGACATCTCTTTGTACTCTTGTGATCCTCTTCAAGATAATGCTACTGCCTCATCATCACAAACCAAATAGTTTTTAAAACAATCAAAAAAGGTGTGTTTTCTGCCTCTTCTCTACCTTCTGAACATGGAAAAACTGAGCAATAGGATGAGCCTGGAAATTAATTACAGGCTGTCATTAAAAGATGTGATGGATGTATATACCCATTAACTTCGCCATCAAATTAATTTCTTTTAACTGTGCTGCACTTTACCTATGTGTTTGTAATTTTGTGTAAAAATATATAAGAAGTTCTCTAATGAGCTGCATAATACACAGCAATGTACTTTTAAAACTCATTTACACATTTTTGTAATCTTGCCATTTTATTGAGTTACTGTGGGTTCTTGTAGCATTCCATGTTGTGGTTTTTTTAAGACTTACTCTCATGCTATGACTGTTTCTGGTTTTGTTTTATATTAGGTAGCTACAGTCCATCCTTCTCTGCTCAGGCACACCCAGCTGCAAAGACACAGACGTACAGACCACTGTCCAAAAGTGCTTCTGACAGTAGCTCCGATGCCTTTAAGGTCTCGTCCCCTTTGCCACCCCACGTGCCACCACCAGTACCACCACATCGTATGAGGCAACGGTCTACACCAGAAAAGTAAGTTAGTGCATTTTTGAAGGGTGTTCTTGCTAAGTACAGTACTCCAATTGCAGAATATAGCAAGGGATAAAATAGCAGCTCTAGAATAATATGACTTCAAGGGCTTTATTCAAGGGCCAGTCAGATGATGAGGGGTGATCTTTGTCAGGAGTCCAGGCATCATGTATGGTACTGTCATGTCTTCAGTGTACTAAAGAGTTTTTTCTAATTTATGATGTGACCTTGAGCAGTAAGGATTTTTATTCTCATTAGTGGTATTGTCCTGCTTGTTGTATTTCAGAATGGTCTATGCTCTAGGAGCTGTCTTCAATAGTCAGTCTCTGAGTAGAAAAGGCCTTTTATTGTACCCAGCACCAAAGAGAAAGGATCAAAAAGATGATGTAATTGAAAATTCAAGGGAGAACAAAACTGTACAAGAGTGTAGAAGTCAACCCACATTTCCCCAGAGCTCAGAAGTGCTTTATACCCCCATTTTTTTCAATCTCCATTTTGGTAGACCAAGACAGGGTTTACAGATTAAAGAGGCATTTTGGATAGCCCATGGTTTTCTATCCAAACTCTCTGCACAAAACCAGGTCCCATTGGTTAGAGTCCAGTCTGGAAAATGTTAGTAATTAATAACTCAGGAAAGAAGTGCTTATCCTTTTGATAAAACCTTGCCAGAGACCTGCACACAAATTCTGTTGACTTCAGCATATCTGTAGGTACTAGCTCTAGAAAAAAATATTTTTCTTTAGTGTTTGCATTAATTAATACTACATGTTAATATAATATTATGCTATTATAAATCTATATGTGTGGCTATGTATATATTATATACTAAAAGGGTAATATTTTTCCTTTCATCTGTGCCTACAAGCTTCCCTCTCTTGGTTACACTCAAACAACAAAAGAGAATTCAATCATTTTTGTCAGCTTGGACATTGTAAACATATTTATATGTAGAAATGTAATTATATTAAACAGTTTCAAGTAATTAGCAGTTTGAATAAAATACTATGATGAAAGACTGTACTAAGTGTATAAAATTAAGACACAACTATGGCTTTTTGAAAAATTTGTAGATAGTGGCAATCCAAAATGTAATTCAGTAGATACACATACTGCAGAGGAAGATGAGATTGTTTGATGGTTACTGATTTTGGCTTCCCTGTTGCCAAGGGCAGGTGGTCAAGAGGAAATGCTAAAGATTAGAGTTGAGCTGCCTCAAAGAGGCCATGAGGCTTGAATTTTGTTAGCAGGTCATACAGAAGTGCAGATTTTTTTAGCCAGACACCAAAAGAGATGTTTAACTTTAATCTCTGAAGTTGTGTGAGTTGTTGTCCAGTGCTAGGCCAAATGCCTCAGTCACAGAAACCAAGGCCTGTTGCAGTGCTTCTTGTCAAGCTTGGAAACAACTACTCAGTACTGAATTTGGCTATTTCACCTCTCCTTTTAATCTCCTGCATGATACAACAGCCAGTGGGAATCCGTTTTCTCCAGGCCAAGAGATGCCAAACATTTTAGCTATGTTTTGCCCACTGCTGAAAGCTATAGCTCATCAATCTTTTCCTGCCATTGGGAGATTCTTTTTTAAATTATCTATAAAGCCAGAGTATTTAAAATCTCACATAAGAGGCTTAGGTCCACATATATCACATGTTTCTTAGCTGTGAGGCAAGATCTGGTTTGCATTAGCAGTTGAGCTCAAAATATAGTCCATGCAGGATAAAAGGCTGAAAACTGTAAATTAATTGAACTGAGTGGGAATCAGAATTTCAGTAGCATCCTTTCTGCTTCAGTGGCTTGCAGTATAATGCAACTTCATCAGAATATTTCCATTTTCCTGTTCATTCTCAAAAAATGTAACCTTTTCTGCTCTGAAAACATTTTTTCCTCAGTGAAAATAAACAATAAAGCCATGTAGAACTATTTCCCTTGAAATGTAGGGCATTTTATAAATAGAGTTGTCTGTGTCCCTGAAATGCACTTGCAAGCATTCTATAAACAAAAGCTATCCCATAGATTTTTTTAAGGCACATGACATGTGCATTATTATGTCAGGTCACATCAAACCAAGTCATGCCAGAAAGACCAATAGAACTGATAAAATTTAATCAGTGTGTGCTCTTTCTTATCAAATACAGACAATAGCTGTTAGTATTTCCCCTCCCCTTTCCTCCAGCCTTTGAGTTACTAGTGGGTCATTTTACACAGAGTTAAATAAAAATATGTGTGAGCCACAGTTTTCCAAGTGCAATGGAGGTAGGTACTACAAGAACTGCCCTGCAAAGGTAGCTCTCACTGTAACTAGCTACGTATTCCCCCAAAATGTATATGTAGCTAGTAATATGACATAGTAAATGATTGAAAAAATATAGTAGCATGGGTAACTTTTCATTCTTTGCATAGCATTATTAAATTGAAAGCAAATTTGTAATTTTAGAGAAAATTGATGCATTTCTCTTCCAAATTCAACTGCCAAATTCTTCCTCTTGTTTATCTGTTCAAGACAGAGAAACAATATGCTGCTTACAAGGATATTCAGAAGCAATTCTACTACAGATCAGGATAATGACCATAACACTGTCTTTTAAAATAATTCCTCATTTTTTGCCTCAGAAGATCTTGTAAATTTTTCAATATCGCCTTATCATCATATTATAAGGTGACAAAAATATGTACCACTTGCCTATATTAGTAGAGTGCACAAAACATGTATATTTATTTGCAATGGTTTGCATGTTTTTTGATGTGGTATGCCAGGGTAGTTTTTAAACTGCTCTGGTAGTTAAAAGAAAAATATGAGTGATTACAGGCTGGACATCTCTAGTGTTCTTCCTGCTGTACTGAGCATCCCTGCTGTAAACAGGTTAAGATGTTGCAGTAAAACACTGGGATGCCAGGCTAGATGTTCCACAGCTGAGATCTGGAAATATTAGCTGTTCTGAATGTCATCTGGCTTTGCAGGTTTCTGTTGTACAGAGCTGTAAAGCACAAGGTGGTGACAGAAAATTAGCTCTGTTGCTTGTATTTGTTATTTAGGAACGACTGGGATCCTCCTGACAGAAAGGTAGATACTCGCAAGTTCCGTTCTGAACCAAGAAGTATTTTTGAATATGAGCCAGGAAAGTCATCAATCCTTGAACACGAAAGACCGGTAAGACACACAAATGAAATGGGTAATACAGTAAGAGATTTGGTAAGAGGTTATCTTTTTATTATTTACTATTAATAATTGCTATTTGGAGGAATATTGAAGATCCTTTTTCAAATACAATTTTGCAGCAATTTGTCTTTGCTCTTATCTGATGGCTGTATGGAAAAATTGGGTTTGGCCTATTTGCTTAACTTACATCTTCCAAGGTGTCCAAGAGATCACCACTGTGCAAACCTCATGGATGACAGACAAAACAGATGGAAACTGCTTTTCTGATTGGTGTGCATCTGGAGCACTTATTTTCAGTAGTATTAACAGCACATATGATATCTGAATAATTAATGCATAAAAATAAAATATTTGCATTTTCAGGATGTGCTGAATTGTATATCTAAGGAGATTTTGGTCTAATACTGACCAAGGTTGCCCAGATAGGACTCACCTGAACACAGCCCTGAGCAACCTGATATTATTAGACCTTCCTTGAGCAGGAGGTTGGGCTAGATGACCTCTGGGGTTTCTTTCCAGCCTCAAATACTCTGTGATTTGAGTGAGTGTACATTAAGAATGAGTGTACATTAACATGCAATTAGAAGTCTTTATTCCTGCTTTCTGAATAATTGTAGCAATTGTGGAATAAAGCTATGCTTAATGCTTGCAAAATGACAATTAACAGAAGTTTTCATTTGCTGAAAGACACATTCACCCAGCCCTTCTTATTTAGCTTTGTGCTATCTTAACACTTTTTTATTTTAAAAAAGCTGTTATGTATCAATGGCAATATTTTCTTTTCTTGGTCTTTTACTTTGAGGTTGAAATGTTTGAGGGAGTCCAGTTTTAAAGAAGATGTTAATGAAATGAGTACTGGATTGTTATTTGCTTCTGTATTACATGGTTGTTCACAGAATTTATTTTGCCAATTTAAACCAAATTAAGGAAATGACTGAATTTCAGACTATGCAGTATATCAACACTGTGAAACACCTGAACCAAGCACCTTTTCCTTTGTTTTTGTGGTCTTTTCAGGAATCTATTTTTTTGTTAGCCAGAAAACATGAAGCTCTTTTTCTGTGAAATTGAGTTCTTGCAGAACCTATGTGTTTTACAAAGAGGAAATTGGCATTTATGTAGGAACTAGTTATGAAAAAATATAATTAGTATCTGTGTGCAGATGAACCTAACAAATAATTTTATTTAAATGGCAGTGTCATTTGTCCTGAGCACTTTTTGAGTGCCATGGCTGCATTATAAACACTGAGGTAATTTTCCAGTTTTCCCAATGCCAAAGTGTACTAGCAGATTCAAATTAAAAATAAGAAAATTACACTGACTTCAGTGTATTCCAAGAATGGCCTCACTTTTCTAATAAATTACATTTTTCACTAATGTAATGTGAACAAAAATAATTCATATAACCATTTCAGCACTGATGAATATTGTCAGAGCTACATTTTTTCAATTCTAGTAAACTAATGAAATAACAAGAAAATTAGATTTGCTGACTGTTCCTGTATCTTTTCTTCCACTTGCTTATGCATTTTACTTTTGCTAATCTGAATCAAGAGATGGAATTTTGAGCTTTGTTTGGTCATTAAAATATTTTCATACTGAAAAGCTTTAGTCATGTTGTAGTCATATTACTTACTAAGCAATATCCATCAAGGGTAAGGTCATACTTTGCCATCTTGAACCTTAGACTAAAAGTTTAGGCTTAGCTGATGTACATACAAGGAATCATCTCATTGTAGAAAAAAAAAAATTAAGCTGAGGAAAGTACATTCATGTACAGATTTGAGAGATTTTTAGTTTATGTATGATTCAGATCTGTAAAAAAATTGGAAATTATTATAATGAAAGTTTTGCTGACGCTAGTGTAACATAGTTGAAAAAATAGGGAGCTATCACAGTTAATCAATCTGGAATGTCTACTGTTGATAAAGATGCTATTTAGTTTTATTTAATTAAGATACTTCCTTTGGACCATGTTACTAACAGAAAATTGATTTGTTTCACTGAAGTATTTCCTTTCCTTGTATTCATTGAATGGGATATAAAAAGTAAAACTAACTTCTTAAAGGATGATCAGCAAAGCAGGTCAAAAGCTCTTTTCATTGTGCATAGGAAAAGCTGACATCTGAAAATAATGCATTAGTTCCAAATTCAAATGAAAACTCCAAATTCTCAAATGTGTCAGTACTGCATGAATTAAATCTTCCATCTTTATAATCTCAAAAGATTTGATTTCTAATGTCTGAAAAATTGTCTTGATGATACTGAAGGAAAGTATTAAAAAATGTGGAATATAAAATAAATGTGGTAAATTAATATTGCAAAATACAGACATTTATAGTGTCTGAAATAGAAAGTCATACTTTATTAGTTTTGTCAAAATCAAAGAAGTCAAAAGGAGTTTTTCTAACACTCCAAATCCCCAATTCTTTTTAGTTAAGTAATTTCCATGTCTACAAGATTATAGTTTTGATGGCAAAGTAATCTGTTAAAAATACAAAATATTTACAGCTACCTTGTATCATAATCTGTCACATCTGACAAGTCAAATTTGACAGATTAGCATTCCCTTTATTGGTGTAGGTAGCAGATTGGAATCAGTTGTGATTAATGGGGAGATGAGAACATGGCAAGAATAAAAGAAATTGAGATTCAGTGTGAAGCTAACATTTACTAGGGAATACTATGCAACAGATCCTCACTGATGAAAAGAAAATATGCATTAATCAAAACAATGTCAGAATTAATAAACTAAAACATTGACCTAGTAACAAACATTAAACTGATAGATTGGTTAGGGATCGCTAATTGTTATAGATGCAGAAGGATGAGTGTAATTTCAAACTGCTGTATTGTGTAGTAGCCTCTTGTATGAAACAGGAAATTAAGTGTGTTTTCTTCCATAATTTGAATTTGTAAGAGTATAAAAGATCAGCATAAAGGAGAGGCTTGTTATTAGTACTTTGAGATTGCAGTAAAAGTTTGTGATATTAAGGCATTAAACAGTCTTACAAGACATGCTGATACAGCTCCTTTTTTTGCTATTTCAAGAAGCCACTGATAGGGTGGTACATAAGTTGCTTTGATGTATGTTTCCATCTCCAGTGTCTGCAATTCAATTAAATATTTCTCTTTTTTTCCAATATCATCCAAACGATGGACTTGTTTCCTAAAGTGGATGTTTACTTTCCATTAATAAGTAAATGACAATGTAACAACTTAATCTTACGCATGTGTAAATGAAATTAGATTTTATTATTCACTAGTTTCTACCTTGTATATATGAGAAGCAATTCCTCCATACATGTACATATATCTATTTCTGCAGTAGAATATGTAAGGAAAAATCTGTGTTACTGTAAAAAAAGACCTCATAAAATTGGTACACACAATGCCTCTATTTTCATTAGTTATTTTACTCTAAGCATAAAAGTATACATGAGCTAGTCAAATAAAACTGTGACGTTAAATTTTAGTTCTAGATTTTTTTAATTTCTGTTCAACATACAAATTTTCTACTGAGTGCAAGAGGAATTAATGATTAGAATCAATTTTTCTAAATTACTGTTTTGTCAAAAACCAGAAATAGACTGGACTTGTTCCATGATGTACATCTGTTGTTTTTTGTTTGGTTTGGTTTTTAGTGTAGTGGAAAATTGGAAATTTTATTTAGAGCATGCACATTTGGTTGCTTTTGACATCTCAATCTGGTTATCTGAATATTCCACTTGGTATGCTTAATATGGCATTATAAAATATTTCTTCTCATAAAGAAATAGACTAAGTCCATGTGGTAGTAGACTTGGAGGTACCACAGCTATTTAAAAGAAGTCCAAAATTAAAAAAAAAAAAAAAAAAAAAAAAAAAAAAAAAAAAAAAAAAAAAAAGCGAAAGAAAATTCTTTAGAGATAATAAAATGCCAAAGCCGAATTTGCAACAGGCATCTAAGCCCACTATTCCAGACAGGGTTCAGTTTGGTGTCTGAACTTGCAAATGCAAAATATTGATCTACAAGTAAGAGCCATTTAACTCATGAGTTTAAATGAACAGTTTTGATTATGACCTGTGAATGTCTATTTGTGTATCAAACCAAGAACAGGCAAAGCTACATGTAATACTACTGATATAATTTTTTTCATTGTCCGTATTCTATACTTGAGTATGCTGATGCAGTGTTGTGTTGACCATCTGGTGTAAAAGGAGTGAAGTTACTTAATGGTCTTCAGTAGTATATTTTCAACGAATAATCAAAATATTACTAAATTGCTAGATGAAGGATAGATTGTAGGAACATTATTTGACTGGTAAGTCTTAAAAAGGGATTTTCCTTTATTGCTTTTACTTTCTATTCCAGTAGTTTGGAAGATATTTTGTGAGATTAAGCCAAGTGCAGCTTTAAGTCAAAATTATTCATTCGTTGTAAGTCTCTTAGAAGGTGAGATAATAGAAAAAGCTCTGTCAGCAAAACAGAATCCAAAAGCCCAGCAAAATCAATTGCCTGTGTATTGATCTTGGTAGAACAGGGAATGCAGTCCTCTCCAGAACTGCCAGCAGCAGGGAATTTGCAGACTTTAGTGCTCAGTTTCTTTTTGTTTGCTGCCCTCTGCAGTTGAAGCTGTATATTAAAGTGGACTTGGCTGCATGGAATTAGCTTTACATACTTTGTAACAGTCTCATTTTATTTCCTACCCGAGAAGAAATGAAAACATAGAAACTAGATAAAATGCATTATTTATAACTTTTCCCTTACCAGCAGAAACACAAGGGTTTTTAAGCTTGCAGGTAATTGCAAGAGTATTTGAAGTTGAAAAGGGAGGCGACTCCCATTCTCATTTTTATCTCCTTGGCTGGCTTAGGAGAGCCCAGTTGATCTGTCACAGTGTTCCGCCTCCCTGCAAGGAGGGAAATGGTTCCATTGCTGTGTAGGTCTGGGACTGTTGCTCTTCTAGGCACCTTGAGGCTCACAGAGTAATGTAAGCCAAGACTTCTAGGGTCAAAAGATCCACAATTCCAACCCTATGTGCATTTAAATTTATTTGTTCGTTTGTTTGTTTAGTGTAAATACACCCATTTGTTGATATCAACATTTCTGTGAAAATTAATTTTTTTATAGAATATAAAGGTAAAAACATGCAATATTTCAACATACAGTAACTTAGTTTGGAGAAAGGATGGAAAATAATTGTTTAGTAATGTCTTCTCAGATTATTCAGATGCAAATTGTGGAATTTTTTTTAAAGTAAGCAAAAAACCCTCTAAATATGGCAAGCATTTCCTGTAATAGGAATCAAGTTGATATACAGTGAAGTTATCTTCTGTGTTTTGCATCTGTCATTTTTTGCCCTCATGCATTCTTATCTCTGTAGAAGAGAATCCTGTGGTTTTTTTCTTAAATTAGTCATAAACTCTATTAGATTCACACATTTTTAGTAGTCAGTTCATGAAACTAATTCTCTACAAAAGACTTGGGTGTCTTTTGAGTTCAAGCATTTGTCATCAGTACTACTGAGGTACAGCTGTGGTTGGTGGAAATGTAAGGACAAAACGCCAGAGGAGCTTCACTTCCTTACCCTTCTGTGGAGCACAGCAAGATTTCCATCAGTGAGATTCATTTCCCTCTGGATTCACAGGAGTTCTACTTCCCTTACTTGAAAGGGCATTGTGAAGATAAGTGTATAAAACAACAGCTGGGGTCCAGATATTACATGAACAGCTCATAGATACATGAGCACCAAGGTAGTTCTGAAGGGTTGTTGACCTTTCGATAGAGCAGAGGTGGCAGGCTGTCCCAGTAACACCAAAAGCAGCAAGAAAATTGCTGTAAGATGTTTAATTACCTGAAATGGTCAAGAGCAGAGTCTTCTCTCTGGCAGAAAACAGAAATGGCTCTGTGTGTGATTGCTCCAGTCTACTGGTGGAGGTTTGGAGGAAAAAGTGTTACATACTTGATCACCTGTGTCATTCTTTATGCAGGACCCTGTCTTTGATGATTGCTTTCTGGGGCACACCATAATTAGTGTCTAGGTTCTGATCATTACAGCTATGGAGAAGCAAATTTTAAATTCAGAAATGTCTTTAACATGAGGATTTCTCTGTTTCAGAGATCTTTAAGCCAACAGTTCACTGTAATTCTGTGCTGCATGAAAGCCTACATCAGATGCTACAAAGAAACTGAAGCTATTTAGAAAGTAATTAATGCAGCCAAGTTTACAGTTTATTAGATATCCCATTGAGAGCTGTACTGTTTTGCACCTTCATGTTTTCATGCTGCTTGAATAAATCTGTCAATTATTCTTCTGTTCACTGAAGAATTTCCTTAATACTATCTTCAATTGCTACTTTTTCCCTTGGCTAGGAGAATTTTCAGATGAAAACCATGTATTCCACTGTCGAAAAAATGCTGCATTGTGTCAACAAGGCTATGCAAGATACAGCATTTCACAGTACTGCTGAAACAAGTATTATGGAATGCCTAATTTTTTGTTCCCTATGTTTTGACCATAGGATTTAAAATATACCAGTTCCTTTTCATATGCTGAAGTGGCTTTTTAACATAGTGATGCTTGCATGATGCATATTCCTTACCTCTGCTCAGTGCTTGCTTCAAGACATCAAGATTCAAAATTAACATGCTTTGTCAGAAGACAAAGAAGGACCAAA
Organism: Vidua chalybeata; assembly: GCF_026979565.1. Lineage (NCBI taxonomy): Eukaryota > Metazoa > Chordata > Aves > Passeriformes > Viduidae > Vidua > Vidua chalybeata. Next base: position 38,718,472 of record NC_071533.1, read on the forward strand.
AGCAATACCGATAAAGTTGTGTCTTTATTGCTGATCTGATGGGCAATTTCCTGCCTATGCTGGAGAAGACCATCGTTTAAACCATCTTCCAAACAAGGAATCTTCAGCAGCATTAAATGTAATTAACTAATGCAGTGATGTTAAAGAAAAGGTCAAAGAGCCCTCTTAGCTTTAAGAGTGTAATTTTAAAATGTTTAACATCTTCCAATCCTTGGAAGAACATCAACAAAAAGAAAAGTATTAAAGCTACCAGTGAATGACAGCTCTTGAACACGAATACTCTGTCTTAATACCATCTTCATTCTTTGATTTTATTCCATTTCTTTTCCCGTATTTGTTTTATGTCTGTGTGTTTGTTGTTAAAGTGACACAGCATTTCTAGCACTTTGCTCAGTGTGTGCCTTTTCCTTCCCTTTTCCTTCACAACTGCTCCAGACTGATCGCATAAACCCAGATGACATAGATTTAGAAAACGAACCCTGGTATAAATTCTTTTCAGAGCTGGAGTTTGGACGTCCGGTAAGTGAGGACAGAATATTGATATTTCCACTTTAGGAAAAAATATTTTTAGAATGAGGAATTTAAATTACCAAATTCAGCAAATATAAGCCAATAAAATTTTTTTTTTTTTTGAGGAAGGGCAGTAAAGTCCCACAAATAAAAGTATTTTTTTTCAAATAGACTCTTAACTTGCTAGACTAGTTGTAGTAATAGCTTTAATAAGGAGTATGTTTAGATAAATAGTATTGTGTAAGTATTTAATAACAAGACAAATTCCATGATAAACAGGGATGTTTGCTGGTTTCCCTAAACTTTTTGCATTTGGCTGGATTATTTTTGAACAATCTTCTAGGACAGAAAAATATGACAATTTGCATTAGGGAAGCTAAGTTACAGATAATATATTTTACTTGAAGGACTATATCTAAATTTAAATGTATGAAGCCAGAAACAAATTTCTTGTAACAGGAAATCCTGAGATTTTTTTTTTCCTTTTTTTTTATCTCTTATATGCATACATGCAAAATATGTATTTTATACCTGAACAGAGAGATATGGGTTTCCTCTGTTTTCAAGCTGGACACCTCTTTGAATGGACAGACTTCAGTTCTGCTCCAATTTTCACAAATAGCCATTACCCCCAAAAAAGGGCTCTGGCAAACAGCTGCTGGTTTGGATCTGCTGCCAGCACTTAAGTTTAAAACTATAAACCTGAAGAGTTCCATCTCACCAAAACACCTAAAAATCTCAATTTTTCCCCTCTGATTTCTTAAGCACTTGCAGTTCTTCTGCAAATGCCATAGGCTTAATTGTATCTAAGCATCTATGGCTGTTTGTATATTTCTTACAATGGCAAAACAGTAACACCGTCCTTGAGGCAAACTGAGAACTAGGTTTCATTTCCTCCCTGCACAATGCCTTAACAACTAGGTTGGAGATGCACCTGCTCTTGCTTTTGCACACTCCCTCTCTGGCTCCACAGAGCTCAAATTCTTTCCTGTACACTCTAACATCTTTAGGAAAAAGGATAGCAAATGTCTTCATCCCAGAAGAGTGTCTAAGAGGATAGTCAGAATATCCAGACAGGTGGAAAATTAAAATAAGTTAAAATCCCCTTAGAAAAAGGAGGGAAGTAAACCTAAGCACTCCCTCAGTCTTTTTAAGAATTCTCATAGCTCCCCAGGATCCTCCCCGAGATTTTTTGAGTTTAAAAAGCAGAAGCCACAGGCCACAGACAGGAAATCTAAAGTAGACATGAGCTTGAGAGTATCAGTTTTTAAAATATCCCCATTCTTTTCTTTCCCTGTCAGCCAACAATTCTCTGGAGGCCTATCAGAATTTTAATTAGTGACATGCCAAGCTACACGAGGAGCCTGAGCACTTGACACAGGGCCTTGGAGGACACCCTGGAACCAGGCACTTTAGTCCCGTTCTGTAGCTCGCCATAAGCCAAAATCAAAACTCCCTGCTGCTTCAGGGAGAGCAGAAGAGAAAGCAAATAATATACACTCTTTTAAAACCTTAATGCTTTAATCATAGCATTTTAAAAATAACCCATTGAATATCCTGTGAAAATTAAATAAAATAATAAAGGTAAATATATCTGGGTTCAATTTCTTGTGCAGTGGTCTAGAATGTTATCACATTGTCATGGATTACTTTTTATCTCCATTATCCTGCCATTCAAGTGGTATTATCATTTCTCCCTCTAGGTGGGCAGAAACAGTACAGATAAATTCTTCTGATTAACCATATCTCAACAATATTTTACTGATAAAAATAACTAAGATAAAATATATTGAAATTCCTCCAGGAGAGCATAACTGTGATGCTTCAGACTTTTCTCTCTCAGTGTTAAAAACTGCTGGCTGTTTATTCAACCATTCCAGCTGTAAATTTTACCACCTACAGTTACTAACATTTTATTAAGATATTTTTAAAATAACACATTTATCCTTCCATTCTACCCATGTGTGTCACTCTTTGTATCTGATGCTGTCAACACTTAATTTCTAACTGTGTCACCTTTTCCACATGTTTCATTCCTTGCTGCCATTGATTCTACTCCATTTCATCTCTACACTTCTGCTTTTATGATGCAGGCACCTAAAAAGCTTTTGGACTATGTTCAAGACAGTTCTTCTGGTGTTTCCAATGAGGTAAATGAATGGTTCTTTTTCAGATGATTCTCTTGGGAAGAAGGGTTGGAATGCTCACCTTTTATGTCTTAGGTTTGTTAAAATGTAGTGGTTTCCTTCTGATAGCTGAGAGACATTTCTAATTCACAATCATTGTATCTTTGTCTTCATATCTTTCCAGATCACTAGTGCATTTGGATGTTGATCTTATTATCCTAGGAACTGTGAGTCCTTATACCCAAAACTTCTCAGAGATTAACACCCAGAATTACACAACACTCCATACGTCTCTAACTCTTTGACAAATTCCCACTTTTCAGAGTTGGGCAAGTGCATTGCACAATTAATCCATCAGCACAGTATATTTTTTTATTAAAATACCTGACTGCAAATTCTGTGTGTCAAGTGAAAGCCTTTGTGGCTAAGCTGTCATTTATCTAATTAAGTATTTATGACTAATGTTGCTCATCAGGTAAAACAGCAATTAATAGTACTTTTGTAATTTATAACTCAGGATTGACAGCTGCTGTCAATACTCCAAATAAAATTCATTAAGGTCAGGTAGTGGGCTGGCATTGCCCTACTCTGAGTGGGAGAGATTCAGGCTTTCATTCCTTCTCCACTCCCTCCCCATTTTTACAGCGTTAGGGCAAAAGTCAGTGAATCCTCTACTGGCAGCTTTGCTTCATATGGTGCCTTTACTTCATCCATATTTGTGATTCACTCTCATCTTCTGTAGTTTCTCCAAAAGTTAAGCTCAAATTGTGGTCTTAAATTGTTAATTGTTTGCAATTTACTCTGGTTTGATTTTAAGCTCTCTATGTATCTTGAAAAACCTCATAGTTGCGAAATATGGGCCCAGTTCTCTGAAAGATAAAGCTTGTAGGCCTTTTCTAATTCCTGTTGGTTTTCAGTATATCAAGGAAGACAATTTAAAAGCCCTAACATGACTGAAATATTCCCATGTTCAGTAGGTCTGGGTAAAATGGTTATTAAGTAACATTGATTTTCTCTTTGATTAATTTACAAAGAAGTCCTCTCTTTAATTCTGAAATTTTAATAATCTTTAAATATGATAAATCATGTTCAAAAATGACAGCAACTTAATACTTCTCCAGAGGGGGAGACTATTCAAAATAACTTGATAAAGTATTGTAACCATCATGCAAACAAGCTTATTAGTTATTTTCCTTTTACTTTTGCCTACTTTCCCTAGCTCTATTTTTAGTCAGCATTAAAGCCTTGATGCATAAAAACAGCTAAAATACAGGCTTAATTCTAAATATAAATCTCATTTTTTTAGTAAAAGCAAAGTATTCAAAAAAAGACTGTGTTTGATAGTTTGGAGTTGTCATCTCCAATATTTAATTTTTTTTTCAAGTGGCCTTTATTCATATAGAGCAGTGTTGAATGTTGTGGAAGATGGCTAATTATCTCTGGAGATGGAAGAGGTGTGTTCAGCTGGGCCATCTAAAAGTGGGTCAATAAACACCCAAGAGCTGACAGGACAACTGCAAACAGTAAAACAAGCAGTAAAAAACAACCACACACAGTGTTTACTTTCACCTTTCCTCTATATGACACATCAGTGAAGCTCTACCTATGGAGAGAAGGTATAAACTCCACACAATCTATAAAATGATATATGCCTGTAGTAAAAATTAGTGTTGTAAAATGGGCAATGTACAGGATCTATCATATAGAAAAAACTTCAAAGCCAGCATCAAATAAAGGATAAAAGGGCAAGTTACATTCAAGGTGATAAGATAATCCTAAAGGATGAAAAGCAAAAGCCACTAACCCAGCAGTAAGTTTTGGCGTGATATGCACTTCTAGCCCTCTGTGTATGGCCTGGGGAGTGCTGTGGATAAGGAGATTCTCTCTGGTGTGATTTCCACTGTGTGATTTACCCATAGCCTTCCATAGGAGACACTGAGGATCTGCTCCATCCTTGGGAGTGACATCATGGTCTGTACAGGCGTGGAGGTGGGAAACAGTCACTGCCTCAGGGCCATTTGGCCACTGTCACCTCCCAGATGGTCAATGGTTGCTAGTGGAAGTGGTTGGCATCTGCACAAAAGAATCCACAATGACAATTTATCTGCAGCGTTTGCACCACCTCGAGCAACAGCTCTGAGAGATCACCTGTGGTCCCGAGTCTCCCTCCTGGCTGGTTCCAGACCGTGGCAGTGACTGGTCAAGAGAAGAAATATGGTTGTGGCCAGTTTTGAAATGAGACTGGAATGTTTTCCACTACAGGCTGAACATGTGTTTTACAGGTCGTGTAGGGAAGCACACAGACCTGAGGCCTTTGCTTACTGTGGTTATACTGGCTGTTGGTGTGAGCAACACTGTGTCTGGCTTCTATGGTTTTATTGCAGACAGATCTCATAGTACTGGATATATATCTTAAAATCATTGCATTTGGAGAGTGATGGGAGAATCACAAAGTACTTTTAAGCCTTCAGAGAGTGTAAAGAAAAACTTGAAAATTTGAACTACGTGCACATTTGGAATTATCTTCGCTCAGGTTTTAGATAACATTTGTTTCATATTGTGGCATGTTTGTGTGGCTCTCCCCACCCCACAGTCCTAAAAAATCTGTTCCCAAACATTCTGAGACTACTGGTGACTTCTGGAGGTGTACCTAAGTGTCAGTTAACAAATCTGGGTGAAGTTCTGTTCATGAACTTGCAAATCAAATGACTGGGGGAAATAAAAAATCCAACAAAAGAAAGGACTTGTACAGCCCATGAGTACCATTACTTCAGCAGTCCTTCAGGACAAAGATTTTTCCATGCAGGGAAAAAGCCAAGAAGGATCTCTATAAAGGGAAAAAGTATTTCCTGCACCTTAGAAACCTGTATGATAGTTCTATTTCTAGTTCATTGAGTTATGGAAAGGTGAAATGACATGCCAGGAGCTTGAAAGAAGTTTAATTCTTGAAACTGACTGCTTTGTACCCATGAAGAAATACCTCAGGAACCACGCACTTCATTCTTGATTCATACCTGGTTACCAGAATTGTAATATTACTTAATTCTGACTGAAGGCTTGAAATGGTTGATTTAAAATCAGTAGTCATTTAAGGCTGACTTTGTATTAATAATACAGTTATGGAAGTTCCATCTCCCAGTGTTCATGCAGTAGTTACATCTGTAACTCCATAAGCAATGACTAATTTTATGTGATGAGAACTGTTCTTACCAGGATTATAAGGTATAGAAGGCCAGTTGCTGACCACAAACATCATGGGATTGACAAAATTCTGGCTATTATTGATTGTGGGATTTTGGTGAATAATTGAGGGATGAAGAGAAGCTTTGCAGACCTCACATGTACAAAAAGGAATAATTTTCAGATTTCTCTGGTTTTATACTAAAGATTTGTTTCAGCTGTTCTGTGTCTGGTTTTGAAAAGTATATATAAAAACATGATTTGGGATCATTACTTAGCAGTGCTTTAAAGGAAAAAAAGCGGCATCATTTATTCTCATGAAATGTTGCTGTGACTGTGATGGAGTGCCCAGGATGTTAATTATCATGGGCTGTTGTTATAGAATTTGCTACAGAGTAACAAAGAGTCATCAAACATGATAAACAAAAATTGTCACTTTTTTTTTCAAATACAAACATAACAATCTATGTGTTTGTTTTCACAGGCTTCCTTATATCATCACTATTCAACAGACAGAGGCCTGGACAGGCCCTCCAGGTAAAAAATACTATCTATACTTCAGCAAACACAGATTATCCAGCCTGAGGGTGTTCTTTGTGACCTGAAATCAGCAGATTTTGTGAAGAGTCAGATTTGAACATTCACCTTGTGAGCTATGGACAAATTAGATGCTTGGAGAGAGTGTTGATTTTGATACAGACGTGTAGATTTTATTTTAGTTTTACAAGGACTTAGTGTTTGCATTTAAATTAACCACACTGTGTTCTGGGTCTTTCCACAAATATTCCTGAACTTCTCTCTCAACAGAAGTGATTTATTCTTCACCCTTACTGCCTGAAGTATATTCAGTGCTGTTCTCCTAAGCATGATGCCTTGACTGTTCTCAGTCTCTGTCTTTTTCATATCTTTGCACCTAAACTCTAGTTCCAAAAGATAGTCTAAAAGAACTCAATGCATTTATTTCTAAGAAAATGGCATAGTAATGTTGTGGAAAACTTTAAAACAATCAGGTTAGGAACAAATGAATCTTTTCAATGGGAAATAGGCTGTAAGATGTGTGAGACCAGTGCTTCTTCCCTTTATGTGGTTTTTCATGTATTTATTTTGCATTTTTTAATCTATAAACCGATAATATAATTATGACCTTACTTCTTAAATTCCTGAAATCTGATCTCAGAATCAGACTGCTACTGATACTGCTTTTTTCTGTAGTTCTGCAAGTACTGCAAGTGACTATAGAAAGCGAAGGAAGTCAGAGCCTGCTGTAAGTCACCAGAGGGCACACAGCGATCAGAACGCCAACAGACCTAACCTGGGCCGTACAGACACACAGGGCTCATCTTCCACCCTTAGGAAGCCTTTAACTAGCTCATCTCCTTCTTCTCCATCAAGAGCAAAAGGTAAGAGGAGACCACATTAGTTAGCAGAAAACTACTGATGATGTGTTGTACTGTATGTTGGTAGCAGCTGTCTCCTGGCTCGGTGCATTGCCCCAGTGGATGTGATGTGAAGCAACAGCTTTGGGCCTTTGGTGAAAGGCTGACTTGTTTATTCTTACAGGTGTAATTTTAAGCTGAAAAGCTGGATTTGTAACAAGGATTTTCCAGTTTCAACTGCTTGTTCTAACAAAAGAGAATTGACTAAAAGAAGACTATGAATTCTACCACAATATATAAACTCTAATATTTTTATTAACTCTACTTCTCTCTTACTAGATTATTGTGATTTTAAAACTAGTTTTATTATATTGAGAAAGTAAATAGAGACAAATAACCTGTAAGATTAAAGATGTGTGTCCAGGATAGTTGACCTTTGAAATCCATAGCCAATGTCTTAGCTGTCAGTTATCAGGACCTAATGTAATCAAGAAAATATCCATAGTTATCAGGACCTAATTTAATCAAGAAAGCATCCATAGTCTGATTTTTTACTTTCTAAATCCTTGGAAGTACTTAGTACAGCTGATGCAATCTAATTAGCTTATTTTTGTAAGTAACTCACCATCCTATTACTGTTTTCCACATCTCTCCAAGAAAGAGATAACAGAGACAGTTCATTTGGGTTTGGAGGTTTGATTTTTTCCTAGAAAGACAAAAAGCTTCCAGTAAAACATAAAATAAAAGTAATATATAGAATAATACTGCATAAAGTGTGTCTCCTTCTGTTCAAATTATTATTAATATTCTCTTAATTGCTCTATTTCGTAGCTATACTAATCAGTAAACTTCTGTAACAGTAAATTCTCAGTGAAAAGAACATAATATCCAGACTGCAACAGAAGGTGTCAAAGAAAAGCAGTGAGGAACACTGAGAGCTGAACACAGTGAGGTGGCTGAAAAGCAAATGTATTTTAAACATTTAAAACTTTAAAGTGTTATAGCAGTGATTTTAAAAGTGGATTAACTCATCCATTTGGCTTACCAGGCCAGGCAGTAAAAAGTTGATAAATTCCACTTGTCTGCATGGGCCTTTGACTCCACCACCAATAACAAGCATGAAGCATGACTTCAACACTTCCTGTGTTTGAAAATCCTTCCATTAAGAATATCTTCCACAGCCAATTAGCTTTCAGAAGGTGACACTGTTCTCTCCCAGCACTGTAGAATGTTAATTTTTCTTGAAATTAACCAATTTGTTAAAGAAGGAGCACATTATAAACTGTTTGATCAGCATGAATTTTGAACTCAAGTATTTCAGTTTCAGGTCCAGGTTCATTTTTTTCTTAGAAAGCAGACTGAGCTGTTTGAAGCACCCTTCCTGAACTGAATGCTGCCACTTGAGACTATTTTTGAAAGTTCAGTACAATTACGAAAGACCCCCATTCCAAATTTGTCTCATAGTGTCTTCTAGATCTACCATGCACATAAAAATATGTCTTAAAGCTTGAAAACTCAGGCCTTTGTTATGGAAGTCAATCTAAGGGTTATTTTTACTTCTACATTGTGGTTAGGCTCAGTAAACTGATACACCTTCCTTTACACTTGCATAGCACTTCCTGAGCTGCCTTGTTCTGCCCTGCACAAGCTGTACAAAACACTGCTCCCTTCAGTGCTATCACACAGGGAAGGAGCAGGCTACGTCTGAATGACCTGGAGAAATTTCCTATTTGATCTGATACAAAGATTTATCTTTATTTTAACTATCTTAGAATATGTGGATGCTGTGAACTCTGAGCCTTATACAGGTTAAAAAGCGTAAACAACCTTTTCAGAATGCCCAGGTGGAAAAGTCAGTATTACCCTGAGGTCTAGATTTGTTGTGTGGCTTCATCTTTAAATCCTTTGCAGCTTTTAGTGTCTGTTGACCTGTTTAAAAATCCCAATTAATCCCCAATTAATGCCTGGTTTCTTACGTTGCTTTGATAGCAGGGGTTGTAGAGGAGATAACATCTCCATAATTAATAAGGAGTTCTTTTTGTTGTTCAATTTATCATGCATTTTTGCAGCTGGAAAATAACTTAATTATTAGCTCTGCTGTCCTAGGCTGTAACAAACTATGTACTGACCTAAGCTGATAGATGCACTAATTGCTCTCTCTTTTCTAGTCTTTCTAATACTTACTGATGCTAATTCCAACTTTCTGAATCTTTTAATTTCTGGCAATGTCTCTTTTTTACCATGCTGCTCTATGGATTATAAAGGTGGGGATATTAGCAAAGTATATCCATCCCTTTTAAGTTACTCAGTGCACAACCACAACACCTCAAATGAATTAGATTACTGTAGCACTTACAGACAACATTTAGCTGTTCCAAATGATTCAAGAAGGGCAACCAGCTACAAGAATGGCTGGCAAATGACTCGCCAAAATGCAGAAGTCTGGAGTAGCACAGAGGAAGCTGCTTCTCCAAAGAGGAAGTCTCGTAGCTGTGATGACCTGTTAACAGATGATCACGACAGCTATCCCGATGCACAGGCCAAGGCTGAAAGCATGGGCTCTCTGTTATGTGAGGAGGACTCCAAAGAAATTTGCTCAATGAACTGGAACTCCCCATACGTTGAGGGCCGTGGTAGTGGTAGATCAAGAGTTCGTCACAGATCTGCACATGATGCTCCAGGTTTCCTGAAGATGTACAAAAAGATGCACCGCATCAATCGCAAAGACTTGATGAATTCGGAGGTGATTTGTTCTGTCAAGTCCAGAATACTGCAATATGAAAAAGAACAGCACAAAGGTATTCTTCAAGGCTGGAGAGAGTCTTCTACTGAGGAGGTACCCAGAGACATGGTGCCAACCAGAATATCGGAATTTGAAAAGTTAATTCAGAAGTCAAAATCAATGCCGAACCTTGGTGATGACATGTTGTCAACTGTTACATTAGAGCCTCCTAAAAATGGCTTGTGTCCAAAGAGGCGATTTTCTATTGAATCCCTGCTGGAAGAAGAAACTCCAGTCAGACATCCCTCTCAGGTACAACGGAGCTACAAGTCTAAAACCCTGGTGCCAATTCATATTGAAGTGACCAGTGATGAGCCACAACGATCACATATAGATTTTTCAGACAGCGATCAAGACGGAGTGGTTTCTGATCTCAGTGACTTTATCCAGATAGAGGGTTCATCCTTTTGTAGTGAAAGTGACTTTGATCATTTTTCCTTCACTTCATCTGAAAGCTTTTATGGATCAGGCCATCACCACCACCACCATCACCACCACCACAGGCATCTCATCAGCTCCTGCAAAGGGCGATGCCCAGCATCCTACACCCGTTTCACCACCATGCTAAAACATGAAAGGGCTAAGCAAGAAACCACTGAAGATCCAAGGAGACAGGAAGCAGAATCCGGCCTGTCTAAGATAGCATTCCTTGTCAGTCCAGTGCCTTTCCGGAGGAAAAAAAGTGCAGCTCCTAAAAAACAAACTGAAAAGAAAAAATGCAAGTCATCAGTGTTTGAAGCACTAGATTCTGCACTTAAAGACATCTGTGACCAAATTAAAGCTGAAAAAAGGCGGGGAAGCTTGCCCGACAACAGTATATTACACAGACTTATTACTGAGCTGCTTCCAGACATTCCAGAAAGGAATTCATCTCTTAAAGCTCTGAAAAAGAGTCCCACGCACCAGCCTTTTCATCCACTGCCTCAAGATGGTGCTATCCATTGTCCACTGTACCAGAATGATTGTGGAAGATTACCTCTTAGTGCCTCTTTTCCAGACATGGATGCAACTAACAACAATGATAGTGCACTGTGTTTCCAAGGTGGATTAACTTTCTTCCTCTATCCTTGTGATTGACTTATCCCACCTTACTCCCTGTGTTTCCCACCCTTTCTCATTCCACTTTGTGTCATCCATAAGAAGCTTTCATCCCACAGAATTATTAGTGAAGGACATCATTTCCACATAGGTGTTGAGGATAGATAAATTTGCTGTCTATTCACAAAATACAGTAATCAGGACAAGTGAAGTAGCAGTGCATTTCAACTAATTGAAAGGAAATTAGTTCTATAAATTATAATGATGTTACTAAGCAGTGAATTCATGCATCATAAGATGCTGGTGAAACTGAAAACAGTATGCAGATAACCTTTCTTTATCACAAAGAAAAAAAGAATGTGAATCTAAAATTGTTTTACAATATAATTTTGTCAAATCTAAGTGATAAAAATGCTGTTAATTCTGCCAGTACCATAGAAAGTCGATTCTGTTTTCTTATGAATACATTATTTTGTGTTACTTTTTGTGAATAGATGTTAAAGTCATTTTAGGAAGTTTCCATTTCAACTGTTCAAACAATTTCCAATTTCTGTGGCAGCAAAACTAATTCTTTCCATAGAATTTCAAAATGTCTATGAACTTTTGAAAAATTACCTGTTTTCTTAGAAGGTAATTTCTCAATAATCAAAACTTGAATGAAATTATCAGGGTAAGTATGACCAATCTGTTTTTAAAGTTACTGCTTTGAATTGTTTGTTGCTCTGCTTCTTTTTTTCAATTTTTCTTTTATTTTAATCAAAAAAAAGAAAAAATTACTTATAAGATATTCTTGAAATCCAAAATGGATGTAAAAGAGAATGTCTTTAATATAGAAATTATGCAATATTTGATCAGACCCGTTTTATCCTTATTCTCGTATATTTTTGTGTAACTTTTGCAAGTAGCACGATAATTAATATGTATTTCAAGAGAAATTAGAATTGAAGCTATTACCATCTTTTCTTAACTAGCTGTAATAGGCATATTCAGAAAAGAAAATTTGGTTAAAAACAGCTATAAAACACAGTTCAGAATTGAATTAGTCATACTCAAGGCCTAATCATAATTAACCCTGGCAGACAGTACTACATGATGAGACTGAAGTTCTTGAAAAATGTGTTTTTCACATATTGTAGTTGCTAAATGAGAATTTTCCAGTCTGTGAAAATAAGGAAATCCATAGTGTAAGGTAAATGTGGATTTCTAATAGCTTTTGCAGCTATGAAGGAGCCTGGCATGAGGAAAGCAATACACTCTGTCAACATTAATATCCCTAAAGTAGCATGGAGAATGAGTAAAGCAGAATATTCCATTAGTTTCCATCAGCAGCAGTCATGGCTGAGCTCTACTTCTAATCAAGTTTTCATGTTTTGTTGGATCTGTGTGTGTCTCTTATAGCCACACAGAGACCTGAAGGTCATAGCAGATGATTGAAAACTAGCAGTATTGACAGCATAAGGAACTGTAGAAACAAGAATGAGATTTTTTGTCCTAAAGCTTCTGCATTTTGACTCCTTTTCAATATCCTTCTCTTACTGCTAGAAATTTAAGAAAAAAAGAAATAGATGTGTTTGGAGTCATTCATTGTATCTTTAGGTTTATGCAGTAGGTGTACATCCTCATTCAGGAACACATGCCATATCAAAAAAGCTGTCCAGAACTGGGGCTGTGATATACTTACCGGGAATGACATGCTTGCAAACAATGGTATAAATAATAAAATAATCTCTTTACCTCCATTTTATTTATCAATAGCCACAAGTTTTTGTGGCTTAGTCAACAACCAATTAGAATGGATGAGATGCTTTCAGTTGTTTTCTTTGTTCCACATGTATTTCTTTAGAAATTTATGAGCTTGGTAACAACAGATTGTGGGAATGAAGTCAAAGGAAGACAAACATCAATCACATTTTCACAAGAAAGTACCACTGTGGTAGTAGGAGACTAAAACAGTACTTCTCAGAAGTTAAGAGACAGTTCATTAAATATTTCTATTTTCATTTCACATTTTCAACTTGCAGAGCTATAGAGTGTATAAGATTTTGATTTTATCCTTATCAAAACATGAGAAAATATTCACCCATCCTGTAATAAACATTGGTAAACTGTGCTTTAGAAAAGTCTGCCACATAGATTGGTGAGTAATATGATTCATAATCCATCTCTTAAAACAGAGTTGTTTTTATCAAGTAACATCCTTTTAAATTCCCTTGTGCTGCCTAACATGTGCCCTGGTAAAGTAGAAATGCATTTTAGATCACTTAGGAGGAAACAATGTTTCTTCACATTTTCTCATTGGAGCATGCTTGAATCATGTGTTGTGCATGTAATTATGTCTTTACATTGCTGGCATTCCAAAACAATGTCATGCAACTGATGGAGTCCGAGTACTGCTGTCATGTCTTCCACTTGGCCAGCAGGGGAGCATCCCTTTTCACAGTGAGGCATAAATGTGCTCTCTCAATCCTCATAGAGTTTCTGCTGCTCTGGATCAGACAGCCTTAGCCTTTGCTTAAAGTTAGTTTGTTTGGGTTTTTTTTTTTTCCTTTAAAGGTGCTCTTAACCATCATATCACATGCTTTTCTTTCTATTAAATGTAAAATAATAGATTTCAATATCTTTTCACCCCCCTAAATGAAAGCAAGCAGCATCACAGATTTGAGTGGTTTTGTTTGTCGTAGTTTCACATAATTTCTGTTTTCAGTAGACCAGGAGTCTCCTGGAAGCTATTCTTCTGCTTTCACTGATGTGGGACGATGTACTCCAAGGGAGAGAAGAGGAACTACAGACAAAGAGGTAGTGAAACAATAATAAATAACACAGCAATATCCATATGGAAAACTGGTAACATATTTGAGACAAGATTTGTCTTGGTTTTAAGACTATATAATGATGCAGACCAAAGGAACAGCATCTTCCTTTTTCATTAAGGAGATTGGTACTTCAAGAAATTAAAATAATATCAAGCTTTTTAAGATAAGCTGTATTCTTCTGTTCATTATTAAATAGACATGGACATAAACTCACTAGTTATTGATCAGCTCTGTCAAAACTGATTGGAATGTGTGTTTGGAACAGAGAAAAATAACAGACTTGACTGGGGAAAGGCTCTTCAGAAACCTAAAGTGTTACACAAAGAAACTACCTTGGTAGTTTCAAAACTGATGCAAAACACCTATATTTCACTGTTATTTTTGTTTGGAAAGCAAACCACTGCTGTTAGTGGATTAGACAAAACCAGTTAGCCTACTCTAACATTTGTAGCAGTTGGTGATTGTAATTAGATGCTGGTTGCTTGTAGTAATGTTTTGGAAGAGGAAATGGAAGCAGGTGTACCATCTTGAAAGTAACATTAAGCGTCGCTGAAAAGTACACATTGAAATATAAAATATATACAGTATCTATTATACTGTATCTTAATGCTTATGGATCTAGAACTATAAATTCTCTCCAAACAACATAAAAGATTACTATATCTTAATTGCTAATTTATAAGATTTTGCTCTGGGCTATATACCTTGATAAATGGTGGTATGGTTAGAACTTAATTCAGATCCATTTATACCCCACTGACATGCTTATATTGCTGCAATTTGACTAAAAGTCTGATTTTTTTAAAAAATATTCCTCATTACAAAATACAGGATAAAAAAGTTTCAGGAGCCATATTGTATGTTTCTTTTAAAGAATCTTGTGACGTGGAAAGTCATCTTTCAATTTGAAAATACATAAAATACTTAAATTTCAAGCCATTTTTAAGATCACTTTAAAAGGTTTAAAAATATTAAAAGAAGAAAGGCATCTCTATTTCCAGTATGTTTTGTACATTTCAAAGTATTTTTTATTTAAACAGCTACACTGTTATTTTAATATCCACTTTTTCTGTTATTTGCTTTAATAGTTGCAATACCAGCTGTACCAAAATCAGGAAAGACTGAATAGAGCTATGCTACAGTTGATATGAATCATATGTTGATTCATGTCTAAAAGACCTCCTCCCCTCCTGTCTAAAAGACCATTTTTAATAACAGTAAGGAACAGAAAAATACTTTCAATTTAGGCTATCTTATTTGAAGGAGATCTGTAATGGAAAATCATATTGGTATGGCAAAATTCAAGTTGACAGGATCCCTATAATAACTTCAGGGACTTATTACTATAGTGAAGACAATTCTGTAGGTGTGCTAGATTTGCTAGTCTTAAAATGATAAGAAGGGAGAGAACCAAATCAAGAATACTTGGCCTGGAATAAAGGTAAAATATAAAATTTACAAGTGTCCCTTTTTATTGCTGTCATAAAAAGATGTGCACCTTTACATCATGACAAATAGTATCTCTCAAAAATAGCATAATCAGCTCATTCTAGTCACTAGTACATCCTAGAGAGGCATTTATTAGAATGGGGTGATCTTATCTGGGCAAGTACTTGCAGAGCAAGACTAAATCACTTTAACAAATGCCCTCATGTGGTTCTGCTTTTCACTTCCTCTGAAGTATCTGGTGCTGTCAGATGCAGACAGTCCATGAGTGAAACTGTTGGGTCAGGTCAGTTCATATTTTCATTACAGCTTTGAAAACAGTGAAAGTGTGTCAGCCATACAGGTGAGGAGAGTTAGGGCTGTTTTACAGGTTTTTTTTTTTTTTTTTTTTGAAACAGTATTGAGCTTACATGCACTTTGTGACAGAACTTGATAAATGTATGAAAGAAATGTTGTCATGTGATTGCCTTTGATAGCAAGAGAGCTGCACAGATGACTCAGATCCCCTCCAGTACTGTGCTTTCTTAAAACTATGAATGTAATTATAGAAATTAAAAGTATTCCAACCATTTCCAGCTGTCAGAGGATATGTATATATATATAAATGTAATGCATCATTGCAATTGAAATCAAGTTTACATTAAAGACACCTAAAATACTACAGAATATTAAATATGTGTATTTATGTTGTACCTAGAGATCTAGTTGCCTAAAAGTCACATTGACATAGTTAACTTTTTTATTTACTTTGGTACTTCTCTTAAACATCAAGTTGCAAAGTAGTCTGAATTAATATTTAATTATTTCTGGTTTTAGAACACTAAGTCCCAAACATCTAACTGCCTTAAAAAAGTAAGACTTATATTTCATTGCCTATTTCTTCAAGAACCACTGTAAAGCTCATCCTTTTCTTTTTGGATCTTGGTCACTTTTAAAAATTGAAACACATTTATCATATAGTCATACTACCTGAATGTATTAATCACTTCACCTGTTTTTCAGAAACTGCCAGCTAGAGCTGTATATGACTTTAAAGCTCAAACTTCTAAGTAAGTACTAGACTTTTGTTCATTCAAGAATTCGTAATTCAAGCAAACTCTTTCTACCACTTAAGTGGTGTTCAAGCCAGTTTCAACAGCAAATGCCATGGACACGAGGACCCTGCTTGCTGTGACAGTAGTCCCTGCACTAGCAAACTGTGTGAGAAGTTATTTGTAACAAAATTATCTTAAATTATTATATGCTCCATTGTATCTGTTTGAACACATGAACAGCTGTGCATCTTCAGACTTCCAGAGCACAGATTGTGAAGGATACACACTGAATGCTCTTTGTTTGTTGTGAATTATATTTAGGTGACAGAGGGTAAATGGCTTAAACTACGGTCATAGATAATGAGTTTATCAAAAGTCCGTGTAACGCTTCAACCTCTTCCTGTCTGTCTTAACAAACACGAGCTTTTTGCAGGATGTGACATGCTACATACTAACACAAAAAGCAGTGGTCCATAAAAAAATATTGGGAACTACTGAATTAGGATGTGAGAGAGTCAAAGTAGAATGTCTACAATTCATTTCTGCTGTTGTTCCAATGATCCAAGACATTTAAAGAATCTTTAGATATGACCAAACATTGACAATAGAATACATTAGCTATGTCAGGACAAAACTCACAACTGAAATTACCAGAGCAGCACATTAGTTCTTGAAAAACCAAATGGATGATACAGCAAAGATCTCCCAAGGCAGGATCTGAAAATATTCTAAATTATTTAAAAAGTCCTTTTTTTTTGGCATCCAACATTTAACATAGCACAGTCTCTGAGTATAGAGAAATGGTGAGAACATAATCCTGTGTGCATCATGATTCTGAATAGCTGCTATGAAAAAAAAATGTGTAGAGCAGAAGCACACCAAGCTGTTATGCTGCAGAAAGATAGTGATAGGCCATAAAGATGTGGAATACACCCTGTGGTTTCCATACTGAATACATAAAGAACAAGTATGTCTCTGATGCCTGTCATAAAAGCAGTACTTAAAACAGGTGATCCAAAAGATATCATACTTGCATGCACACATCATAGTGAGTGGTGGTAACTAGCAATGCTTCCTTGGAATCACAATGTAAGAGAGGTGTTTGTAACATACAGATACTGCATAGGATTCATAAATGCAAGTCATTGATTTTATATGTTATGATCAACTGATAAATGTACCACATCTGTGACACTTTTTATTCAACTGTTTAGTTGTTACATTCTGTTTCAGTTCCAAACTGTAAAGATCTCAGGAACCATGCAGGGAGAAGACTTAAATGTAAAGCTGTAAACATCTGATATAAATAAATTTGTTACAGAGAGCTGTCCTTTAAGAAAGGAGATACTGTCTATATCCTCAGGAAAATTGATCAAAACTGGTATGAGGGTGAGCACCATGGAAGAGTTGGAATATTCCCAATTTCTTATGTTGAGGTTTGTTCTTTGTTTTAATTCCTTTAATTAATTGGGGTAATAGGTCCACAAACCACATGAGAATGATGAAAATCTGTTTTTTCTTTTTCCTTAGAAACTTTCTCCCCCAGAAAAAGCACAGCCTGCCAGGCCACCTCCCCCTGCACAGATTGGAGAGATTGGAGAAGCTGTTGCCAAATATAATTTCAGCGCAGACACAAATGTGGAGTTATCACTTAGAAAGGTACAGTTGAGAACTATCTTCCATCAAAATAACATTGTAATGTCTCCTGCTACACAGAATCTATATTTAGGTAAATACTGTGCTTTGTGCACTCTGCATTCAAGATTTGCAATGCACAAAGCAATGCCATGGTAGGAAACTCTAACATAATACCTTGTTGGCTTGCAGTCTGTCTCAGCTAGCTGCAAATACTGTAATTGTGTTTTGCCTTTAATTTGGACTGTGGCAGAGTATCATATGCAGTCATCTGCTAACTGTCCAGCTAAACTTTGAATTTTCACTTCAATTATCTATTCCTTTATTTAAATATTATTCCTGGCTGTCACAATTATTATAGTAAGGATTTTAATGCAGAAAAAATATAAAATTACGAAAGATAAGAGATTTTTTTTAAAAAGCCTCAGAGATATTTTTGTGAATGTAAATATTTTATTTAATAACAGTTCTTTGTTTATAATGTTCTATTATCTTTCCTATGCATATCCTGTTGGCTATACTGAATTGCATATGAACAAAATGTTTAATTTCTGAAGTTTTTTAGACAGTGGAATATTAATACTGTAGAGAAATTTTATTATTGCAGATATTAAATACTTAGTTGTAAGTAGTGGGTACTCCTCATCCACTGGGAAATTCTGCCCCTAACTTTTGGGTTTGTTTTTTTTTTTTAAGAACTAGAGTTCATAGAAACTTTTCAGTGGTTTGTTTTTCTTTTGAACAAAATGTAAGGATAGAGATTTTTGTTGCTTGCCTACAGCCTAATCCAACACTACTGAAAATAATGGGTGTTTTTTTATTCATTTGAAATTCGTAGAAGTCAGAGAGGTCTTAAAAAACCCCAGGAATAGGAACTTAGAGAAATTAGAGGTTGGGGGTTATGGTAATTTGATGCTTTGTTTCTTTCTAAAATTAGCTTTTGTGATTATTGTGGAGATCATAATCTTGACAGCCAAATTCTGGTTTGCTTGGAAAGTTGATTTGCACTGGCTTTCCTTTGTTCCATCTCACTAAAGACAATTGTAGTGAATTCCACACATCAACTGCTAACAAAATTAAAGAAACCCATAATAATAGGCAAGGATTTATTTCAGAAAGACATGGTGAAAAGAACATCATGTAAACCAAAGAAGGATGTAGCTCATGAAGTAAAAGATTTGAATATAAACTTGATGTTTCCCATTTAAATGTCTACAGTCTCCAAAAACAGTGAGGCCCTGCCCATTTTACATAGGAAAAGCACTTATTTCTCTCATATTTTCAACAGACTCACAATTTTTAGTTTACTACCTTCACTTACTCCAGTTTTACTGAACAAAGCACTTGCATGGATTTAATTGTTTGACTTTTATCACTCTTAAGAAAAAATAGGCATAGCAGTTGGGGCATTAGCTAGTGATTTGGCCAACGATTAAAACAGGTTATGTTCCAAAGAAAAGTGTTCATGTTAATCTCCCAAGCAAGAGGAGAGGACTACATGAGATTCCTCTCAGAAAAAAAGAACAGCATTTTTAGTCCATGCCTAACCCCTCATTTTACTTGGGATGGTAGTTTTATATATGGCTATTATCAATGGGAGGAAAAATGGGAAAATGGAGATGATGCTCAAGACTGATGGGAAGCAGCACTGTAGGGAAGATAATAGTATGTGTTAAAATAATACCTGTTATGTACAAAATTAACTTTCAATGTATGTACTGATAACCCATTTTCATAATGCATTTCAGGGAGACAGAGTAATTCTTCTTAAGCGAGTTGATCAAAACTGGTATGAAGGTAAAATGCCAGGAACCAACAAACAAGGCATCTTCCCTGTCTCCTATGTAGAAGTCATCAAAAAGAATCCATCAAAAGGTGTTGATGACTATCCTGACCCTCCAATACCCCAAAGCTATTCTAGTGACAGAATACATCATTTAAGTTCAACTAAGGTAAGGATTTTCTGATGTTAGCTGCCACCCCTAGAGTGGGTTTAGAAGGACTTGTAATTTTTTTTTGTTAACATTATACATAATTTAGGCATTAAGTACACAACATTTTCTTTCTTGCACAGGTAAAATTGCACTACTATGTTGTTAATAAATAATTTTTATAGACAAGTGTGTCTCATATTCTGCCAGGATTTATGCTCTTTTCTTCATTGGCTATTACATTATTTTTAGTAGAGATAGGTGAAATTTGGGCAGAAAAGTCAAGTCAACAGAAAAAAAAATTATTTGGGAATCTTAGCAAGAATTTGAGCATTAAGGGTATGTCTAGCAGACTTCTAATAGTACAATGTGAAGGCATTCCTATAACACAGCTGTCCTAAAAGCCTATGGTTCCATAAGCGTGCAGGACACAGCTTGCCAAGACCAGTTCAGTACATTTGGAAGCAAAGGAGAACAGCCAGTGATTCTATACCAAAACCTTCCTCCTTTTGCCATTCTATGAGGAGACTAGAATGTTGGTACATTCTTTGGAGTGGTACAAACTGACAGTATTGTTTCATTTAGGAGTGAGGTGACTGTCATCACATTGTCAATGAACTTGAATTCAGACCTTTATGGTTGTATATTTTTCACATCAGATGTGTACCGTAGGTTCCGAGTTGTTTTCCTTTCCTAGTCTAGATACTAGACTATCATACTCATACTACAATCATACTACAGGATGCTGCAGAAAGATTCCTGTGTTCTGGTTTATCATTCACTTGTGAGGTTTTGCACTCACCTGTCCGGGGAACATAACATTTTTGGCAGTGATAGCAGCTAAGGAAGTTTCTGCATGCAAACTGTGCTTAGAATGAACTTGTTATCAATTACTTTGAACACTCAAGATGGAAACTTTTCTAGGTCTTCCTCTTTACCTTTGCTGTTTATCTCTTCAGCATGGGCAGTGGGTTTTGTGTGTAATTATAAACTTCTTTATCCTGCTATTAATTCATGTTTCATTTGGTTTTGTCCCCTTTTCTACTTCTATCTACTTCCATAGTTGGTGGTCATCCGCATGCTTAGACTTTGAAATAAGTTCCACATTTACTAACTACTTTGGGGTTGCAAAAAGCTACCCAAAGATGTCATTTATAGGCAACAGTAGCCTCTGAAAATATTTCTTATTACTAAATATTAGTTCATTTGGGACAGTTGCTAGAACAGGTCTTGTCTGGTTTTCCAGAATGTGTCACAACAGAGAACTAGATCCTATCTCTTCTATTCCCATAAAACTGTTCAAGTAACATCAAATTCTGTAGCTGCCAACTGAGGTATTCATAAGCTAGGGCTCCTTATTGTTACAGGAATCCAGAGGGTCCTGAAGGCAAGTCAATGAGGCAGCTTAAGTTCTATGAGGCATTATGTGCAATGAGGCAGCTTAAGTGCTCCCTATTCCAGAGATGCCTCTCTCTGTTTCCTATGGAGCAGGTTTCTCTCTAAGGTATCCTGCTAGAGCTCCATAGCCGTTGTTGAGCACAAGTGATACTTCAGAGCATTTACATCCATATTACAAAAGTATCCTGCCACTATTATTAAGTTAGTTTTTACTAAATTAGTTCATGAGGGAAGGAAATTGGTAGAAGCCTTCTTTTTAACATAGGATACTTCTTCAATAATCAGGTTAAAAAAAAAAACAAAACCACCTTCCGCTGAGACTCTTAAACAGACATCTTTTTTCTGGATTCAGCTGTATTCAGAAATGGCAATACCATGAAGAAGACATATTGTTCCTAGCTACCTAGAAGAATTTCATCAGTCCTGAAGGTGTTCTAGAGTTTACCACACTTTCTGATACCACTTTCCCTATCCTTTGAAGATTTTTACCACATATTGCTCCTTGTTGCCAGAACAATTGTACTTCTCTGGCCTAATGGCAGTAAATAAATAAGTAATATAAGTTATGAGCAAGTTTTGCTCTCTGTAACTTGGCCTAATTCATCTGTATCTTTAGATCTAATGCAGTTTATAGCCATGGGAAAGTAAAAACGGTAAAATCTCCTCATCAGTATTATTGACCTTAAAACCACAGGTTAGGGGTCCTTGCTTAAGAGGAATGATGAGGGAAAGAGACTGAGTATTTCTGTAACAGCCTAGCTCTACTTTAGCAAACTACATTGTATCAGTCTTTACTGTTTACATTGGTACAGAAGACTCTGTAACAAAGGTTTGTCTTACTGTAATAAAGTTGTTTGCCTCAACAAAACTCAAGCAGAAGGTAAGTAAACTAGCTTCCCTATTCTGCAACATTAATGTAGACTTTTGAAATTATTCTTCTCTACTACATTAATAATTAAAGTCTGTAGTAGTCCAGATAACTTAGAGGTGTACATCTAATTATTTTGGATAGTTGTAACGATTATATGAAAATATTTTTTGCTCAATTTTAATTTTGAGGATTAATAGTAATAAAAATGCATTTTCAGTATTTACTGAAGCAATGGATATCTACTGATGCTGTGTACGTATGACTCACCAGTCTCTCATTCTTAGAAAAGGACGTTTGTTTTACCAGAAGAATACTTCAATCAATATTGTGTAACGGTACTCAAAGCATACTCTTGTGTACTGTGCTGTCACTATTTTAAAAGCATCGTTGACTGCCTATGTCCAGTTTGAACTGAATGTACCTTTCACAAATGATGACATCATTTTGAAATAATAGGGTTAATTTTGAAAAACAAATTAATTCTGAATTCTCAAATTCATTCACTCTGAGCAGCTGCTCATGCCTTAATAAAAGTATGCAATGTATTAAAGATGTTTCTTAAACATTTACTCAGAAGTGCTAAGAAAAATAAAAGTATTAACAGTTTAATAATTAGAAATTACCTCAGTTGTTATACTTGGAAAGGAGTATTTAATGACACCTGAAGTGTACTTCTGAAAATGCTATTCTCAAAATAAGAGTAATGGTTTGGGAAATTTTCATTAATATTAATTGTGTGATTTAATAACCTGTGACAGGCTTACTAACAGAGCACCATAAGTAACATAACTTTAGCAGATCAAATGCAGTTGCCTTCATGAATGTAATGATTCAGATTTGTCTTCGTGTTTGACATTTATGCCCTAAGCCAGAACCTGATAGTTTCATGTTTCAAATGTCTTTCCTGTTGTTATGATTCATATAGTAGTGATTTCAGACACCCATGGTCACTGAAATTTTACCACCTGTAATCCAGATAATGGCACAGACATTTTTCTTTTCCAGCTTACTCATATCATAATTCTCTGTCATGCTTATCTATTTCAATTCCCATGTTTTTCTTATTTTTAAAGTTGCCTTCCCAAGCACTGACCCCGCTTTCCAGACAACTTCCTTCATCTTGGTCACACATTGATCAAAAGATTCTCCAGGCTGACTGTAGTGACTTGTTCTCAAGGACTGTTGGGTTTTCACCTTCAGGCATGTGCAACTTAACTTCTCCATCAGTTCCAGACAGTTTTCTTTGTGACTTAGAAGAACTCAGTTCTTTGGCATTAGCAACCTCCCAAGCTGTAGCAATCTCCCCAGGTAATAACATTCACCACGTTAAGGATAGTCACCTTATGCCAAATACAGAGGTGTTTCTCAGCTCTCCTACAGATCTTCCTCTGTCCTCTCTTGTATCTCCCTCTGTCTCATCTTCAGCCAGCTCATCTCATGGTATAGCATATAAGCATGTCAGCAACAATACCAAGTCAGGAAAAGATAAAGACTTAGAAAGCATAATTGACCCTTTAGTTATTGAAGTACCTAGAGATTTGTCACATACTACAAGAGAAGGTGAACATGGCACTATCTGTAATATCCCTTCACTATATGAAGAAGGTTCCTTGTCCAGTGTGCAAGGTGCAAGTGCTGAAAACGAAGAGGAAATCTGTACTGCAGACCTGTCACTTAATAGAGGGGATCAGTCAGAACCTCAAGAATCAGATTTCTCCGGAGAAGCACAAGACACAACAGAAGAACTGACTAGACTGTATATAGAGGAGGATCTGGTACATGACAATTTAGAATTCTCAATAGCAAGTGGAGAAGATTCTATGGATTGTTATGAAGGATATACTTCACCAAATATTGATAAGGTATTTTAAATTCTGACAACCCTGACTTCTGTATTCAGATAATTTAGTATAAATATTCTCTGCCTTGTATTTACATGTTTGTGTTGTGCACAGGCATACTTTTACATAATTGCATTTGATAAAATTGAGCTCTGAGCAAGCTGGTTTAAGAAGAAAGGTGTCCCTGCCCATAGTAGGGAGGGTGGAACTAGATGATCTTTAAGATCCCTTCCCACCCAAACCATTCTATAACTCTATGATTAAAAATTGTCAGTGTCAGAGGACAGTCCCTTCTCAGAAGCAGGCATATGCACCATTGTAAATTCTATGATGTATGAATCGTGCTGATCCTTTCCCTCCTGTCCTTGCTGTTTGCCGAGGAGCTTCTGATGTGAAAAGCCAGTGAACCATTTCCCTACTAGCCCAATGTGTGCTGCCCCTTTTGAGAGAGAGGCCCCAGCAAGCAAATGCTGTCAACAGCCTCCAGAGGGAGGGACTCTCTGTGCCTGCTGCAGAGACTCTGCGGTTTGTGCGTGGCATGTGTCAGCTCACAGCTGATGTATTTATAGCAGGCTCTGTTAGGAGGATCTGACTAACAGTAACAGATCAGTTTATGTTTGGCAGTTACACAAATGCTTCCTCCTGCAGCCCTCCCCCGTTCCTCTTTGGGACAGTACATCACTGAACTATCCCGAGTGTGTGCTGGCCATTAAATGCCACAATGTAACCATACTTTTTTCTGTCCAGCACTTACTTCAACAGACTATTCAGGTAGTTGCTTTCACTGTCAGCATGCAAGTCAGGGCAAATGTTAAACTATTTAATTACATTTTGCCCTCTAATTACCTTCTACCCTTAAATGACCTGAAAAACACAGGAGAAAAACTTAAGAAGAGAGGTGAAATCCATGGCCACAAATGGCAACTTTTTAATGCTTTCTGAGGCAAGAAATGTCTTCCAGAAAAGTTGATGACTAATAATAAGATTGGCATGAGATTTGTGATTGTTCAGGTTAGTTACATGTCCCCTTAATGAGCATTTCACATCCTTCAGCTGATTCTGTAACACAGTTGTATAGCACAGCTACTTCTCATATTTCTTAAACATTTAAGCCAGCTCTGCTTTCTGCTGGAACATCAGGAGACTGATCCTCTTTTCCATCTTTCTTCTAATCTTCCATTTCCCTCTGCCAAGGCACCTACTTCCCACTCCGTTCCTACAATATCCCTGTCTACTGCTTCCCTCTCAGCTCCTCTCCTCTCTAAACCCTTACATCAGCAGGAGAAAGACTCACTACAGCTAAAGGTAACTGCACTTCTTGAATATGGATTGTTGTAGATCTTCGTGTCTATTAAACAACTACAAGGCTAACACTGAGTTTGATCTTCTCAGATGTACTGCTTTCTCTACTAATATTAAATAACATAAGAAACACAGGATTGATAGGCCTTGTCCAAGTGAAACATAAGGTAAAACCATAGCCATTGTAATACATTTAAATAGTTTAAGGAGATACCAGTATAGGAAAGCAGAAAGCCTTCTACTCAATTTCAAGTTCATACCAGGACAGCAATGTAACTTAGTTAATTGAATGAAACGGAACTGTATTCAAGTATGCAGAAACTAGATAACATTTGTGTTTCTGTTTTCAATTTCAATCCAAAGCCTGGGAGAAAAGTCATAAATTTCACAGGAAAGCACCACTGCAGAGGGTCATGTTCTAAATACCAAAGATTATTCCCTCTTCAGGACTACAGTTTGTGTCAGCATTGAAGCTCTGTGGCAGAAAAATGAAAATTTGCTCTAGAAAGACAAAGCTAATTTGCAATGCTGACTTCCAGAAGATTTGTCTGCTCATGAAAAGGAGAAAAAGTAATGTAAAGACAAACTATCCTAGAAAAGTGATCATTACATCATTACATCTATGTCATAAATACACTCCTCCTTTTTTTCTTTTCTTAAGATCTACCCCATTTTACAATGTGCATTCACAGAAAACACAGACATAATGTACTTAAAGAAGTCTTAAGACCAACAGATCTGTTGTTTTTTTTCTGAAGCGGGGAAGAGATACAAGGCTTCTCTCCAGGACATGAATCTGTCATGAGCTTAGGTTTGTTCCATCTCAAAGAAGAAGCAAAATAGAGTACTGTAGTTGTTTCTGCAGCTTTTAATAATGTAGCAGTTGAAATTCTTTTTAGGTGACCTGTATATTCTTCTCCCTTATTTGAGCAAGGTGTGTTAATCCGAGCTGAAAATAAATTGAAACGGTATACTGATACTTCAGTAACTTCTGTTAATTTAAAAATATATATGTATACACACACACAAACACATATATATATATTTGCTATGTGGCTTAGAACTAAATGGAATACAAGGAGCTATGGGCAGGAAGTGTCACTTTGCATTTTATTAGTGAAAGGGATGTGTCCTCCAAAAAAAGAAGTCTGAAGACACATCCTAAGGAGAAATGCTGACATTTTTCTGCCTCCTTGGCTTCTCTTGGTTTTGGTTTTTTGGTGGTGTTTTTTTTTTTTGTTTTTTTTTGGGTTTTTTTGGTTTTTTTCTGTTCTTATTCACCCCTCTCTCCTAAGAGGGGGCCGGATTTTTCTGTCTTCTGTTTAGTCACATTCTACTGACAGTCACAATTACTCAAGAAAAGGTTTCCAATATAGCACTCCGCTCTCCTCACATTTCCCCCAGCTCACCCCTGCCCATGAGATTTCACATGGGCTGCGCTCACACCCTTTAATAACTGAATTCTGACAAACATGAAGCTGATTTGTAGTGATGCTAACAAAATGAGGATACTTTCATGAAGTACTTTCCACCAAGTATTTACTTGCTTTCTAAATGCAAATCCAAGGGGTGTGTTCTGTATAACAACAAGGAATGCAGGTAGCAGAAATGCTACCTTAGAAGTACCAATGGCAAATGTAATTTGCTTTGTGCTGAATGGCGAATGTAATTTGCTCAGTGCTGTTGAGCTTTCCTGTGTTATTATCTGAGCTACTTCAGGGGGTACACATGCAATAACTGTTCCAATTGCATATGCTATACCGGATTCATCTTTTAATTGTAACATGTAAGGGTCTGTGCCAGAGCAGGAAACCGTTGAGGATAAAAGATACAGTGTAGCAGTGAAAATACTGTATACTAATAGTACCCCTCCTACCTGTAACAGTTGCTTATTTTATCAGGAAAAGCATGTCTGATTTGCATGCATGAATGAAGCAACAAAAATCCCATGATGCTTCATTCTTAAACTCTCGCTTGACAAAGTTTTTGTGGTTCTTCTAGGCTAATTTAAAGAGGGAGCTATTTGTTATGGGTAAACCTCCTCGTAGCCCAGTGATGACTAAGAGATCCTGCAGCTCACCTGTCAGAGGTCACAACTATTCACACAGGGTATGGTACTGGACGCCCAGTGTGCAATAACAGCTTTTCCATGGACAAGGAGCTCAGTGTCTAGTGTTTCAGTACTTTGCTTTTACCCAAGTGTCTCAATACTATCAGTATGCTGTGTTTTCTTCCTGTTGTGCTTCTGTGCTATGACTGAGTAAAGGCAACAGGTCTGCGTGTGCCTGAACTTTTTATATAAATCCAGTAGTGTACTGTATCTCTGCAGTACTGCATGGTATTTCCAGTGCTACAAGGTGTTTATATTTGGTTCTTTAAAATTAGTCTAGTTTTATTAAAATTACCCCTCTCTTTCAAAGCATTTTTAGTTTATTAAAATTACAGCTTCTAAGAGTCAAGAATTGATTCTCCATTGCCTGTATACAGACTGAATTTTTGGTTTTGAATCCATGTCCTTCTTTTCAAAATGTTTTGCTCCTGCTACATTTTTTCCACTCAATACTGTCGTCTTTATCCAAGCATTCCAGATTTTAATACTCTTTAACCTTTCACTTCTTATCTATAACGTAACCATAATACAACTCTAATATTTTCATCTAGCCAGAAAGTCAGAAGTCAGGTTGTTTAGAGTTTGCATGGATTTTGCTCAAAAAGATAATCTACATTATGAAAAAGGGGGAGAGGGGAAACAAACACAAAAAACCCACCCTCAACCTAAACGATAGGAGATGAGAATTTGTGGTTTATGCTTTACTTTCAGTTTAGGATTTAATTGTCCTTTGCACTGGTTTCTTAACATTTAGATCTTAAAACTGGTAATGGGATGAATTGTTTTCCATGCTGTTGCTGCTGATTTTACGTGATCATCTTTCTGGTGTCTCCCTTTTTAAAATTTGAATCTTAGTTTAAGATATGCAGCTTTGTGTAACTTCCAAAGTCTTAGCTTTTTGGCAGACCTCTGCTTCCAGGTATTGAGGGGACAGCTCTTTCTTCATTAATGAAGAAAGTTCAATCCTAGGAAGGCCAGGATTCTTGTAGTAGCAGACAAACACCATCTAACAGAAAGACCAACTAGGAATGAGAGCTGTTAAAAAAGGGATTAAGCCCTATTTTAATTTTGCACATTACTCCAAATGAATGACATGTAACCAGTATATTAAGAGGAGTGTATTGGTCAATGTATAGAATTACTTTAATTCCAAAAGTACAAGAGCACATATCGTGCACCTAATTTGCATACTCAGGACTCTACAGAACTTTTATATGTAAGTCCAGTATCAATCATGCATGAAAATCAGGCATACAACTGTGACCATTTACTTGATTGCACACTCCTTAATGTTTTTGGGATTTGGTCCTGCAATATTTTCTAGAAAATAGGACAGTCTGGTAAACTGAGGTGCAGTTGAAAACTTAGCATCTTTGTTAACAGTCCCTTGTCTAGCCAATGCAACTTTATGTGGAATGAGAGCTTAGGGAAAGAAAACAGGGAGAAAGCTTCAGGATGTCAGCTGGGGTATTACTGTGGAATGCATCCAAATAGAGAGCAAGCACCAAGGTCCCCCTGCTCAGACCACCAATAACTTCACCCTATTTCTCCAAGATTTGTAATTTTGTCACAAGACTGTTTTCTCTGCAGCAATAACACAGAGTTGAAAATCAGGAGTCACCTTGATTCTTACCTATTCCTACAGTGGTTAATTAGAAGCATATGCAGAAAAAGATAATACTAACCTACCTAGTTTCTTCCTGCTATTATGTTCAAAGCATTAAATTCTTTGTAGCATTGTTTAGGAATTTTACTTCCATTGTTTATAGGAGAAGTCCTTAACCTCTCCTATTAAGTTAAGTTAAGTTCTTTTGCACCTCTAACTGTCTATGGCATTCAGCTCAGTTACAGACCTGATGAAAGATTAGCAGCAAATCAGGGCAGATTCCAGTCTAAATACAAAGCATTCTGACTATTCTCCTCTTGCTTGACAACACAGCAATTGAAGGAGGTTTACTGAGTGAGAACTGTTTAATTTGTAATTTTTTCTGTTTATTCTTCAGTAAAAATTATCCATCTTTCTTGTACACTGGCAGAGCAGAGTTAAGTGAGGAAGAGAAGACAGTAAAGAATATGAACAATTTTTTTTTCCTTTGAAAATCTCTTTCCCACCTAGCATTCAATAATATGAATATGAATTAAAAAAAAGAAAATCTGTAATCTACCTGCCTGCATATTTAGGCACCTTTTAAAAGTTATACTCTATAGACTGTTAAGTACAGACTGTTCACAACATTTTCTGCACATACTCATAGAAACTGCTGAAAAGAAATTTAACTAATTTCATCTGGAGATGCTGAAAAAGAAAATAAGGGAAAGAAACCTAACAACCTAACAAAACTCCTGTATTTTTCTGTTCAATTTTTGCCATCAGCCTGTGTATTGTTTATGGCTGCCTTCCCTCTTGGAAGACTGTATCATCTTCAAGAGTGATAAAAGTGTGACTGAAATAGCCAAACCAAGAGAGAACCATGGGGCAATAAAACAAATTCCATGGCTTAAAGATCAGGTTGCAGTTTACTCAATTCATGAAAGAAAGTGCTATGAGCAGTGTTTGATATCCACATTCCCAAAACAGATATGGTTCCCAGATTTGTCTCTACAGAGTGACCAGAGGGCATCCTCAGTCAACAGAGAATATGATCCCTGCTCATATCAAGAGCTTTTCCAAGCAGCTGCTCCTGCAATTTCTGGCCCCAGCCAGATTCTAACCAGTATAAATCAATGACTTTCTAAGCAGGATATGGTTTCCGTAGAAGGTTAGTATTTTTCATTTCCATTGCATCCAGATGTATTGAATATTTTTGCTCAGTGATGCTCCATTAAGAAGGAACATAGTTCCTTTCAAAAAGCTTTGCACTGGAAATACAGACTACTTTTTTCTGTTAAAGTGTTAATTGTTATATTCACACAATTAAATGTATTCTTTCAAAATTTTTTTCTGTTCTTTGCCTCCCAACAGCCCGCATGGCTTGAGATAAAACAGAATTAGTTAAAGCATAGCATGTTATGCCTGCCAAGTTAGTACTCTGTGTGTGTAATGTAAATTGGTATGTTGTTCGTCTGTGAATATTCTAGATTCTGCTATTATGTATAGGAGATTTTATTTCTACTTATCTAAAAATACATTTCACCCAAAAAATGTATGATGTTCATCAGTTGCATCTGATTTTTGTAATGTTATTTCTGTTTCACAGTGAAGAGGCAGCAGGGTTCTATTCCAGCTTTGTACTATGCTATAAATAGAATGGACTGTTGATGAAGTTCACAGTTTTGTTTAGTTTTTATTATGACCTCCAAAAATCAGATCTTTAAATGTGCCAAGGTTCAGTTGTTTGTCATGTCTCTTAAGAATTTCTTGTGAGTTGGAAGGGGGGCAGAATGGGCCATGGTTTTAAATGAGGCAGAATATGAACTCTTGAGCAACTGTGTGTTACACACTACAAATCTTTATTACATTTCAAATCATTTCATTTCAGCCACAGCGCCCTGTGCTTTCTCATGAAAATATACACGGTGGGGGGGAACCGTAAGTATCATTCTTGTCTACTAAACCAAAACCTAACAACAGCCAGCACGCCATCAGATAATTTTTTAAGTTGCCAACTACAATTATGAAGAGATTTCACAGATTTATAGATAACTGCATGATATAGGAAGATAGCCAAGAAAGTCCCAGAGAGCAAAGCCTTATTTGTTTAATTTTATATTCAGTGCAGCCAGACATGGCATCTTAACAGTTCTCCATTGTCTGTACTTACAGAAGAGATTTTATTTTTTTTTATTCTCTCAGCAAAATGACAATTACAGATTCAACATTGATTCAACTGATCTGCTTTAGTAACTTGATGCAATTATTCAGAAACAGTTCTGGATGTGAAGAGAGAGTAAAATTGTAACTCAATAATGTTGATCACAGGAACAGAGGCTCACACTTTTTGGTGTGATTTACAAGTGCAATTCAAATATGAGAGGCAAGAAAAGCTTTTCTGAAAACTGGAGAAGAATCTAGAACTCAAATCTTATTTTAAGTGCTTGGGATATTTCAGAACTGACAGTTAAAATGCAAGTTCAGTGCAAGATTGTCTCTTGATCCCCACGCCCCCCAGCCTTGCACTTGGGTCCTACAGTGATCACTGAAACCAGCAGCCATTCTTCCTTTAGCATCAGAGCACTTCAGCATATGCTCTATTAGATCATTTTTCATAAAATGTACCTAAGGTTTATTGTCTAAAAAGATTTTTAAGTTTTCCTTAGTCATTTGAAGATGAAAAAGAGGGAAAAAAAGTTACCAGATAGATATACCACAAATACATAATTAGATTTGGATATTCAACCTCACTAAAACAACAATTTCCTGTTGGTATTGTTGAGCATACTGAAGCACCTAACTCTGTTTTGAAAGCAATAATTTTCTAATTAATTTTGTTCAATATATTATAAGTAGTTCATGAATAAAGCTATTGATTCTAAAATTAAAAATGGAAATAAATTTATATTTAAATTTATATATAAATTCTCTTGAATATGTTTTCTGTCAGTATTGTAAATGCTAGTAGAGTTTTCATACTTACAAAAGTCTTAGATTAGCATAGAAAGAATGAAATTACTACAAAGGAGTTTAAATGGATTATCTAGAAATTACTAAGATTCAATTCCTAAAGTACAAAGAGAGCTCATTGGGAAGTTCTTGATACTGTACTTGAGTAAGTAACTGGCTTGAATCCTATTCATGACACATTACATCTGCAAATCTTGTCCCCTTGGAAGCTGCATTTAATTAATTTTTGGAATATCACCATAGCTCTGTTTTCCTGGAATGATGATAAGCAAAACAGAAAATATTGCCACTTAGTTTTTTGCAGATTGTTCTTGCTGACTGCTACACAAATTACCAAAGGTAATTGCTTAAACAACCAGTCTCTTTCCAATGATTTAGTAATTGCACACCTCTTGCCATTTATCCACCTTACATCCTGCAATCTGCAGCCCTGGCCAGGTGTAGAAGCACAGTTCATGGTTTGAATATTGAGTTTCCATCCATATGTCCTCTGATTTGATTCAGGCCTCTCCCTCACTCTCATAGAGGGCTTGTCTGTGTAGCCACTGAAGAGCCCAGGGAGCTCCCCCAGCCACAGTGACAGCGTGTGAGAGCTGCTGTCCTGGCTTGTTTTGCTACTGGCTTCTCAGAGCTTAAAGGCAGAACCACAGTGTTAGGTGCTGACCACGGAAGGTTACAGGCCTAGCACATCTAGACTGTCCTTTAGCAGTCCTCTGTTTGGTTACTGAACTATAAAATAACACTAAAATGTTTTTTTTTTTTAAATGTGGTTTTGAAACGACTGGTTGAGGAGCCATCAGGCTTGTCTTTAAACCCAGTCTCCAGTGTCTCATGAGTTGCCTTTCTAATTAAGGTTTCATTTACTATACGTTCCTTACCCTCAAGTCCACCAGGCAAAAAAAAAAAAAAAAAAGTCCTTTTCCCCTCTATTTGTAAGAAGTGTTTTTTCTTAATGTTTAAACCAGCTCCTTTACTTGAGCAAAAGTGCAAGGAACTCTTACTTCTTTTTAAAATGCCTCATTTGTCCTATTTAAGGTTTCAGGCTCTATATAACTATACTCCTAGGAACGAAGATGAATTGGAACTCAGAGAGGGAGATGTCATTGATGTGATGGAAAAATGTGATGATGGATGGTTTGTGGGTATGTTTTAATTTGGTTGCTTTCTTCTTTTTTTTCCCCCTGACCTGTGCTGCCCTCTTCGTGTAGTGCCTTTTAAACAACTTGATTTTTGGCATTTAGTGTAATAAACTTGAACCTGGCTTTATCAGGAGAAATCCCAACCAAAATCCACTGAAATTAGCAGGTGATTTTGCACTTTCGTCTTTTGAAAATGATAGATGCAAATTGACACATGGCTCCAGATTGTTGTACAGCATTGTTGTCATTTGTGACACAGAATGGAATACATATTACTTTTCTCCTTATAAAGGCTAGTCAATTTAAAGCCTTCTCACAGGAATACATCCACAGCATTGACCACTTGTGAAACCCAAGTATTACTGAATAAACGATAATTTCATAACCAGGTGTAGATATGGTGGCTTAATCATTTCATAAACCCTCATGCACACAGCAGCTAACTTAATCATCTGACAAGTTCTTAATATTTAAAAAATTCACTTTATTTAAATAGATTTTATGTTGTTGAAATTAAATTATTTCTGTGTACCAAGAATTTTAGCACCACTTTTAATCAACTGTAACAATTTAGTCAAATATGCCTCTTCATTTGCATTTTGCTTCCTGTGTTACACTTTGTTAAACCTCACAAATAAAACTATATAGTATAAGGAACTCTAGATAATTCTGTTTGTGCAATATTGAACATTAAAAATTTGAAGGCCATGCTTACATAATGATTTTCTGTTGTTATTCCCATCTTTCATCTATTGCTTCTAATTTCAGGAACCTCAAGAAGAACCAAATTCTTTGGTACTTTCCCTGGAAACTATGTCAAGAGGCTGTGAAATTTTTTTTTCTACTTATTTATGCTGCATCTCTGCAACACATCTGCATAAAGCTGCTAGAAAACATGCTACGCTGGCCTTCTGTTTTCTTGCTTGCAGTCTCAAATAGAGGCCATCTAGTTCATCCTCATCCCATCCCACCCGCCAAACCGTTCCAGCAGTATTACAGCAACGACCACAGTGTGAATAACTAAGCTTTTCTGAGACAAGAGGAATCATTTCAACATTTAAATACTCCCTGCTTTAAAGTCTTTTCATGTGAAACACAATAAGAAAAGCCTGATGACAGGTACACAAATGAGTTGCCATGGTGGGTAGGGGGGAAGGGGCGAAAAATTGATCTTGGTTTGAACATTTGTACTATCATGAAGTCTGGTGGGATTTTTTCAGCATGCATGTAATACAGAGGAAAGTTGCTGTTTACTATTTTTTAAAACATTGATTTTACACATTCTTATTAGCTTGGCAGCATTTGTTGCTTCCACATTGCTGTGTCACGGGTTTGCCTATTGTACTGGTTTACAATGTATGACAAACTATAATATAGATTTTTTTTGCCTGCACTTGTATGCTGTAACAAATGCACAGTGATTGTAAAATCTCAAGCAAGCAAAGTGCAAAATGGAAGAACTGCAAGTGTTCTGAATGGGTGCAATGGTATTGGCTAAATCTTTTTTCTTTTTTTCCCTAATGAAAAACTGTAGTGAACCTGTAGTGTTTTCTGTTAAAAAGTATGAAGTGCAAAAGGCACGAAGACTTGGCAAAGAGGATTTAAGGAAGAGCAAGACAGTGCTGTAAGCATAGATAATAATAACCTGCTATTGATGTCTGATATTAAATGGTTGTAATCAAAATGTTGTAATAGTAAGCAACATGAAGTGTAAGAGGTTAGTGTTTTTACTTATCAGGAAATTAAAGAAGCAGGAACATAAACAGTGTTAGTGCAAAGGGTTGTTGGTTTTTGGTTTTTTTCTTTCCTAACATAGCCACCTGAAACATATTCACAAGCATCATGTACTGATTTATTTCACTATATATGTGTATGTATGTTAATGAAACCCAAGTTACACATTCTTTTTAGGAATTTAGACAGCAAAAAAAGTCACAAGTATTAAAACCGATATATTTTAGAGGTGTTGGGTTTTGGTTTTCTGTCTGAATGAACAAGTGTTTGAAAACTTAAATTTTCCATAAGCAAAGGTAAGCATAAATAGCAAATGAAATTAAGGCACAGGATGATAACGACTACGGCTTTATAAAAATAAAAATTTGGATTTGGTTTCTTTGGCACCTTATAGATGGCAAAAGCTTCTGCTCCATTTTTCATGGGTAAAGGATCAAAATTATCAAAATGTATGTAGTTCTCTGTAGCATTTTGTACATAATTTTGCTTTTTTGTACAGAGCCATTTGGTTGTTGATTTTTAAAAAAATTAAGTTTCTTATTTGCCCTCTTCACATACAGAACATTTCAATGCGTTTTTCTTTTCTTTCTCTGTTTACCATAAGCACATCTGGATAGTGCAATTCTGTAAGATAGCCTTTTATGCAAAATTTTATTAATTATAATATGGTTTACCAGCCAAATCTAAATGTACATATGTCTTTATTACTGAGAAAGGTCATTAAGGCAAAGGTAAAGAAACATCTTTGTGCAGCATACCTTTATTATTGCAGATTTCATGGCAAAAGCTTTATATTCAAAGGCTTTCAATTTTAAACTAGATCTGCATGCAGCTTTGCTGTGAGATTAATACTATCTTTGATGCCATTTATGATTGAGGACTTAAATATCTGTTGCCTGTGATATTTAAAAAGTACTGTTTCTACTCTGTATCTGATTTTAGCAAAATGCAGGTTTTTCATACCTGGCTTTCAGGTAACTGACTTTGAATTCCTACAAGCAAAAGGTCTCTGTGGGTTTTTTTTTCTTGAATAGACTTCTAATAAATTTTGCTTGGAGTACAAAACTGTTTCCCCCATCCTTTCTCCAAATACAAGTAACTTATCACTTAAGTATTGCAAAGTGCTTAACTCTTCAAGCTTATAAGCAAATATTAGTACATCTTGTACTTACACACAGACCCCCCACACCCCCCATCAAGCCTACACCAGTTATATATATGTGCCACGAGCATTGCCCACACAGCTCTCACTTGGTCCACTTCTGTGTCATCCTCGAAACACCTGAAAGCAAAAGCAGCAATATGGACTTTCTGCATAGAGTGTGTCAATTTGAGATGATTCTTCTCTTACCAGAACCACCCTTCAAAAAGAAACACAAAGGTAAAACACACAATGTATAAACCCGTTACACATGCCAGAAGTTCCTACATCCTAATCCTTCAACAGAAGCAAAACAAGAACTCCCATGTTAAGTGACAGCACAGGAATGAGAATTAAGGAAAACACTGGGTTTTGGGGAACACTTTACACTTGGGACATCTCTGCCTGATAAGAAACAACTGTCCAATAAAACTAGCAAAAAGCAAAGCAGGTTCTAGGTTTTGGGCGGGGGGGGGGGGGGGGGGGGGGGGCGTGCGTTTGGGGTTTTTTTGTTGAATTTTTTTTCACTGCCTGGTAGCACAGATACTGCTGGTGCCTCAGAGTAGCTCTTTGCCCTTTCTTCTCCGTGTCACACTGGCCATTCCTGCCGGGCTGCTTCTTCCCAAATGCTGTGCATGGCGTACTTCTACCACTAAAGAACCCAGGACAACAGCAACCTGCATTTGGGCAGAAATAATCCATTTCCTCAAGTCTGATGTATGCTGTTTCCTCTTCACAATTGCTGGGCTGGAAAATGCAAGCCCACCAACATCTCTAAATAAATAATAAATATGTAGCTGAAAGTGATATCTGTCTACAGGGAGGTTAAGAACAAGGACTGCTGTTAAAACTCCAGCAGAAACTCCTTTGTCAGTATAACTGCCAGTGCTGGGAGTGCTTTCAGTCAGGACAAGGCCTGATTTAGTCAGTATGATGGAAGTGACCGTTCCCTTCCTCTGCTAATTTAGTTAAACCCACCACATGCATCTCTTCTCACAGCCCAATAACCAAATGCTGGCATATGCAGTCAAACATTGTGTGGTTTGCCCTTTCTGTTTGCTGAGTGACCCAGCACAGGACATCACTGAAGTCCTCTTTATGCCAGGTACCTGTGAGAACTGTCAGAAACAGGCAGTGCTGTGCTTTAATAGTCTTCTATAAAAACTAGCCTAATAACACCAGCTGGTTAGCATAGTCTTACTAATATAAAGATATTCTGGATCATTAAGGGTCTGAGTGGTTAAAGGGTGAAGTAGAATCCTCTGCTAATTGCAAAATGAATGAAAAAGGGGAAAATATTTGCCTTTGTAATGAGAATAGCAAGCCATTGACACTTCGGGGGAAGACTGTAGTTCTTAATGTTTTAGTCAAAAAGTAGAGAAATATTTAAGTATATCCAGGTAAACCCTAAACCAAACATACTCAATTCTGCTAAGTCTGCTGAAATCCCAACTACACTATTTAAGGAACAAACTGAAGTATTTTTTGAGTTTCCTTGGATAGGCCCCTATAAAACCATGAAGGCCACTCCACATGAGTAGTGGTGTTTCGTCCTAAAAGTCACAGCAAGAGAGATCTGGGGAATTAGAGGCCAGCCAGTTTAATATCTAGGAAAAGATGAGAAAAGATCAATTAAAAGCCTCAGATATTCACAGATTTTTCTGGAAAATTATATATAAAACCGAATTCCTTTTCTCTTGTCAGCATATGTGGCATGTTTCTTGATTTCTATTAGGATTTGCTTTTAATGCTATGAGTTGGCAGCCGGATTTGCAGACTAAGAAAAGTCAGTGCCAGTGCAATAAAATCAAGTCTGTTGTAGAGTTTCACTACGTTACAGACAAATAGGTAATATAACCACAGCATCCTGAAAAACCAGTTGACCTCAGTCACTACCCTGCAGAGAGTATATTTGCTGCCGAGGCAAAGGCTTCCTAAAGCAAGACAGCCCATAACATATCAACAAGCCAGGGAGACTAATGCATGAGCAGTTCAGGGTAGTGATCTATATCCCAAACCAAGCAAAGGGTCACCCTAGCAGGTCTCACATTCTGTCACCCGTGCCAAAGCAAAGCATGGTGTCATTCTGCGATGCCTGGTATTTACTAGTTGCCTTTTAAATGCTGATATACAGAACCCGGACAGGAACACGAGGTGCTTCCTGTGCATTTCAAAAAGCAGTGCATGAGCCCATGGGAAGCTGGAAACATGAAGTCAGTAGCTCTAGAAAGACCTTAGGTCATTGCTAAGTATAGTCCCTTACAGCATTAATAGTTACAGGGTGAAACCCTGCCTTTGCTCCAGTTAACAGCAAGCTCCTTTGAAATCAACAGGTCCCACAGACAGTATTAGTAATAATTTCTGTGTTAACGTGAAACTACAATTGCACAAGAAAGAAGCACTAGAACAACTGAATGTCCAGTTTGGGTTGATTTTATAATATGGAAAACTGTGAGTGCACACAAGGACCAGAATCCACTTTAACCGTTCCCCCAACAGAGCAGAGCAGATAGTTCCCTTTTTTAGTACTTAACTGACAAGTTAGCTTAAAAAAAAATATTTTATCCATTGTTACAACCAGCAAATACCAATCAGACCAACACCTAAATCCATCCATTTTATACAGCAGGGAACTGCCAGACCAACACAATGGAAATCAGTACCTTATCCATACACAGTAAATAGGGATGCTGAATTAACAAGACTTTCTTCTGCAACTCTATTGATAATCAATCAACATCATGCCATTTATTTGACTGGATGCAGAAATTGCCATTTTACTTTTATCCTCCCTGTAATGGCCAGATAATTAAGTTCCCAAGCCCTAGCTAAAGACTGCCCAATAGAATCTATTGTTCTCATCCATATAGTGAAGTCACATTCCTTTGAAAATTAAAAATATTTTCACACATATCTATGCAGAATATGACAGAAATCCACTGAAATGAATGAATTCCTGCTTGCACTTCCCTAAGTCAGAAACTAATTAGGCCAAAGAGGATGATACTGGTGACTGCTAGGCTCTCATTTATGGGGTTTGTGTCACCTCTGAAACATAAAAAAAAGTAGCAAAAGCTTTTAGTTACTATGTGGTGATGAAACCAGGGAAGAACTTGAACAGTCCTGCAGGTGCAACTTCTAGTGCAAATGTGCCGTAAATAGTTACACTGTGCAGCAGCACCCAGGACTCCCAGCTCCTGTTTCATTTGCATCAATGAGAATCCCATATATAATGTATTAAGAAATATGCCTTTTGATATTTAGATTTTGTTTCCTCAGGGTTCACAAAGGAGCAAAATTTTGTGGTAACCAATTGTTTTATACCACAAAAAAGCAGAAAGCATTCTTACTAAAATAGCTTTAATGCCTATAACAACTATCCCATACCAATTTTTTGAGCAACCTTTATTTCGTGATGTCACATCTAATTACAAATCAGGAGCACAGAGGGTTCCACTACATCAGAATGGCATTACATCACAAGTGACATGAGAGCAGGGAGGGGGGGAAAGTGCTGACTGACAACACAAAATGTGTTGCTATCCTCAGTACAGACACTCACATCTCAACAATTCATGTTTCTTGCTGCCAACACAAATAACAAACTTGGAAGCCATTATTTCATCACCCCCATAAACAAATAGCAAAGTAATCCTCCTACATTTTCTGTCCACCACATAAATCAGTAAACCACTTTAAAAACATCCCAAGAATAATGTAATTATTTCTACTAGTGAAGAATTACCAGAGAGTTACAAGCAGTGGCTCTTGATAGTTCCCTCCAAAAGGAAGGGTTTTACTTCTCTCTCACAAGCCAATGTTTCCCTTTGCAAGAGAGCGTCCAGTATTCACCTGTATCCACTTTGGGATCCAAGTTCTAGCTCCAAGTGACTGGAAAAGAAATTTGCTATTTTAATATCTTAAAGGATCTCTGGTCCTTTAAGATTGTTTTGGCCGTCTTACATTAATATAAAATGGAGTAATTTTATCTCAAGACTTTCTGTAAGTGCCACTTAAGGACCAAAGAAATAAACTGCTCTATTAAAATAAGCCTTCCGTCATTTGCACTGTGATTTTTTTCCCTCACCCCTGAGTTAAGCATACAAGTGAAACCAGCACTTCAGATGGGGAACACTGAGAAGCCTGAACATGTCGTTCTAAGTGGGTCATTGCACCGCTTCTGTCACTGTGATTTGCTAAATAAACCCCAAGCATGCAAAGACCCAACTCATGCTTCCCTGGGTTAGTGCTCTGAACTGTAATGTGAAACATGTACAAATACCAGCTGGCTTAATACCCACCAGAGGCTTTTCTTACACTACCACAGATTCATCTGTTATAGATAGGGTTTTTTTTCACATGTAACTGGAAGTATTTGAACAGGTGAGAATGAGCCCTTCCCTCCTTACACCATAAAAGAGGACAAATGAATGTGCCCAGGACGTCTGGGGTAGTAGAGAGCAATATTTATATGCCATGGAAGAGTTCAAGGAACTATTTATAGATTCATTTCAACTGCTCCTGCAGCCAACTCTGAGGAACAAGACATAAAGCAGCACATGAGACAATCTGAAGCAGAAAGTATCACAGTCATATGCCATCAAAACCATCCAGGATGCATAAAAAACCCCTCTGCTAGTCACCAATCCATACTCACATTCTGAAACAAGCATACTGCTACATAGGGGTGCAAAATTTTTCTACCTACCATTTCAGTCAAAAGGCATTTTAAAGAAGAGTAGTCGAAGAAAGAAATTGGCCCAAAACCTACATTAGCATCAGATAATAACTTCTGACCATCACAGCTTTAATTACAAAGCCTCTGCAGTTTAAGCTCTTACAGAAAATTGACTTTTCAGTTGCACACACCAGGGATAAATTCTGTGCACAGGATCTTAAAATTACTGCTAGCTATCCAAACTTTCTCCATTCTTTGCAACACACACTTCCTTTGTTTATCTATTTCATTGCAGAGTCACAAACAATGCAGGTTTTGAGACAAGAATCCTCAAGGCAGAAAACCTGCAACTTATTTGTACAGCATTCCTGCTAAGATGTCCTTGGTCTTTTGAGATCTTAACCATTGCTTCAATGCAGGAGGGAAAACAGCACTAAATGAAAATAAATTGTTTTGCTTATAGACATACATTCACAGGTACGTCCTGTACCTCAGTTACAGAAACAGCAGATGTTTCAGCCTCCTCCACTCAAAAAAACAAAAAAAAAAAAAAAAAAAAAAAAAAAAAAAAAAAAAACCAAACAAACAGAAAATCCAAATCAAACAAAAAAAAACAACAACAAAAAAAAAAAAAAAAAACCAAAAAAAAAAAAAAACACAACCCCCTAATACACAACAAAACTATAGAGGTGGCATGGCTGCTAGTGAAGAAAGAGCAGTGTATCTGGGACATCAGAGGCAAACAAAACGCGAGAGAGCTTTTTCAGGCCCTATAAACAGGATACCTGGCCATGTTATGGAGCCAGCCTTGTCAGCCTTCTTCCTTTGATGCCTTAAGTTTTAGCTTTCATATTTTGCAGATTCTGTACAGCATTAGTATATAACTCTGAACTTCATATAAAATGTTAGCAAGTTCTCTTCACGGTATAGTTAGACAAAACAATCCTTTTCCAGCCCAAGAACCAAGGACACTGTTGCAGCTTCAGGCCCAAAAAGTATAAACAACAGGGAATTGATGAGAGCAATTTGGGAGGATGGGACTTCATAACCTGAAGCTGTAATTGGACAATTAACTCCAATATGTAAATGGACCAAATCCTATAAAAGTGTGAAAACGCATGACTCGGTGTTCCTCTTGGGTGGAGCCATGGCCAGGCTCTTGTACTGCCCAAGGTTTATCCTTTGAAGGCCTTATAATCAATACCTACTTTATTCCTTTAACTCTGTCTAGCCTCTGCTCTAGGTGGCCTCACAAGGCACCACCTTCACCACACACATCCTGTGCTTCCATGAATGATAGCTCCCCAGGAAAGCCATAGAAAGGTAACTATTACAGTCAGACCAGACTAAAAAGAGTCAAGAGTAAGATCAACAGGGGAAGATATAGCTACGGCAAGCCCAAAGAAATCCTTCAGGCTCTATGGGCCTGCCCACCCTGAAGGGCGTGCTTTTAAGTCCAGCTGGAAATTTGACTGTCCTAGTTTTAAGCCCAGCTGGAAAGTAAGCACCGTGCAGCTGCTCGCTCAACCCCCCCATACAAGTGACCTACCCTACTTTTCCCTCCTGTTCTACCACTCCTCTTCCTGTCAGCTCCAGAGGCAAAAGTACTATTGAGGGAAAGGCATCCATGGAATAGGAAACATTTTACTACTGAAAATTATTGCAATTCTGTTTTATTCCATTCAAGTTCTCACACTTTGGTTCTTGCCTTACCCAGACATCTACCAAAAGACCTCAGCAACTTGACATCATTGCTGAAATCCAGAACTTCCAAAGATGAGAAGGTCTCTTGCATCAGGCCATAAAACTTACATTACCTAACAGCTCCCACAGCACATTTACTGGAGGTTGTTAGAAGATCCTGACTTTAAACATTCTGGCATTCCCTCAAGCTAGAGAACTTTAGAGAGTTACTTTTAAGCTCTGAGAAATGCTAAACAAGAAATTGCTGAAATGCAATGGACAGGCAAGAGGGGGTTAAAACAAATCAGTCTTAGGGAGACTTTTTTTGCATTTCTGAAGAGTTTTTTTTAGTTTTCAGTGGTTCTGGTGGTTGGTTTGTTTGGTGGGTTTTTTTAGCTGGAGGGAGCCAGTGGTAAGGATTGCAAGCAAAACTGTTCCCAGGTCTTTATTTACAGAGAGATTTTTGTTAAGAGACTTTACTCACATTTCAAAGCACTACCTGTAAATACCATGATTTACTTCATATTGTAGAATGAGGATTACTCTTTGAAAAGCCATGGAGGAATTACACCCAAATTCTGGCCTGGATTTCCACAGTACCAGCAAACTTCGGGAACAAAAATTCCCAGCTATGGTATGAACTACATTAACTCCCCACATGCTGGAGTATAGCAATAGTGGATATATGAATACCAGTTTTAAGACTCTTTGTGGATATGCATATCTGACAGTTTTCACATCTACCATTTCATATACAGTTATTACATGTTGATAAAATGTGAAGTTTGTCCTGCTTAAATTTCTGCTGTTTTTATCTTTGCTGCAGTTCATCATTTTTCACAATACAACCAGTCTTTGCAAATGTTTTCTCAATTCTGTGCACTTACCCCTATATTCACTGAACAGAATCAAGCAAAAAGTCCAGTCAGGGCAAAGTGTGAAAAACATAATTAATTACTTTCATTTGGCATTTTCTTTTGCTGATAAGAAACTAATTAGCGGACATGAACAAGCTGCTGTTGTCCTTTAAACAAGCAAAAAGATATTAATCAAGATAGTAATGGGGAAAATATTTACAGTATCTAGCTACATTTAAGCATTCTGCTTGAGTAACTAGAGTGTGCGTCAGGACCCGAGGATCCAGCTTTGTGGCTAGCTATATTCTGAAGCTGCTAATCTCTGGCTCAGGGCCCATCTTATACTTAAAACAGAATACAATATTTGTCTTTCAGCTGTTGCCGTTTGTCAGGACCCAATAAACATGGCTAACTCTTCCATAGCAACTGCTGTTAAAATGCTAAAGCCAAGCCACAAAGTGAAAGAAAAATGGATCTGAATACAGTACTTCATTGAACATAAGATAACAATTGTATATTAAAAGACATTCTAATGCCTGTTTCTTAGAGAAAAATACTCAGAAGTTTTGGCACTTGGACTACAAGTGACTATGACCTAACATGTGATCTCACATGTGATCTCATCATTTGTTTGTGTATGGAGTCTTATCTCTTGGGAGACCACAAATTAGGTCAAGGTATTGATCTAGAGGTTTGACACATGCTTTGAAGAAACACTTGACTGCTCTGTACTTAGGAAAAAAAAATCCATATATTTTACTTTTATTATACTTTTAAGGAAGAATGAACTTTTGTTTTCCCTTCTTCCTAAGCTTCCCAGACAGAGGTCTTGGGTCAGTACACTAACTCAGAACAACTGTAAATACCTGTTACCCAAGGATATCTTTCTCTCATAGACACAAATGCACATAAGCTCACAGACAGGGGTTGACAGAAAAATCTGTCAAGTACAGCAATACATGAACCACCATGGACCACAGTTCAAATCCTTATGGTTCCTTGTTGCCTACATGCCTCCAAAAAACCTGTATCCAGCCCTAGGGAAACACCAGACACACATTTGGAGTACAGCTGCATACAAGCACTTTGCTCTGCTATATTTGAAGAGCCCTGTGCAAATGCAGTATTTAACAGCCAAGGATAAAGGTGTGGCTAAAAAGAACTGCTTAGAATGAAAACTAGGAGAAACTTCAGAAGAAGATCCAGACAGAATGAGCAACTTTGCCTCTCATTTTATTTCTGCCTTTCCTAAAGGTATTTCCTAGATAATCACAGCATTCCAAGACTTTTATTATCTGTTATTTACAATATAAAACATTCTCAATAAGTCAAAAGATAATAATTTAAAAATTATAGATGGAAAAATATTAAAAATCTTAGAACAGGAATAAAGTACAAATCACAACCACACAGGGCCAAACATTTTCTTTTTAACCAAGAAATCCCTGTTCTTTTCTTGACACTTCAGATCTTTTTCCAAATATAACTTTCACTGACAAAAATATACCAGAAAAAGGGAGAAAACATACATACACACAAGTGTTTCCATGGAGAGGGACATACAATATAGGCAGGATCTTCATTGACAGTTTTACCACTCCAAGAAGAACAAGCTATGTCTTGTCATCTAATAGTTTTTATACAAAATACAATGCAAAAAGCATTGCTACTGCCTCCTGCCTGATTAGTTCCTCTAGTAACACAGTTTGTACTAGGGATCTATTCTTAGTCTTGAGTTTTTCAAA
The DNA here is from genome assembly GCF_026979565.1 of Vidua chalybeata. NCBI lineage: Eukaryota > Metazoa > Chordata > Aves > Passeriformes > Viduidae > Vidua > Vidua chalybeata. Next base: position 38,763,403 of record NC_071533.1, read on the forward strand.
ATTCTCTGAAATTTTTGTTACATCTAGTGCTACTGAATAGAACCAGCTCCTTCTCCAGCAGCAGCATATGTAATCCCAATACATTCACTTGCCTATAACCTTTTATCTTGATTAGTTAAGGAGCAGAAAAAGCTTAATTATAACTAACATAGAAAGGACATACTACAGCATTTTGTGCCAGTTTTAGTCTACGAATAGTGTGGATACAGTAATTTATATCCCATGAATGAGACTTGAATAGCAATTACAAAATACATGTCTGAAAAGAAAGGATGCAATGTCTAAGCAAGATGTACACAGGAGAAGCTGACTGGGTCATGTTTGAAACACAATTGGCTAACAGCTTCTAAGTATCTAGAATTACTGCTATCTGCTAAATTACAATTTAACATACCCCTTTGGAAGGCCTCATGTTACTTTCATCACTTCCACTTGTGCTTGTTTCCCTGGTCCTAATCACTTTATTTCCTCAGCCTCTTCTTTTCTGGGCCCTGCCAGTACTTGACTTGTATCATGCAACCCAGCACAAGAAAAGATGTATGATTGGGCACCACTGGCATACTAACAGCATCCAGACACATATTTTGGCCTACATGGACACAAGCAATAATAATCTAGTGGTAAATGTTTACCTTTTACACCTAAGGCTTGGAAAGAACAAGAGTCAAGTGTCTTGACACCACTTGATCTCTTTGCTATCCCTTTAGTAAATATAAGCTTTTCTCTTGAAAAGACAGAGTTAGTTTCCACGTAGCAATAAAAGATTACATAGCTAAACACATAAAATCACACATGAAATCAAGAAGCAGGACTAATTCTTGTAGTAATAAAAAGTGAGACTTTGCCTTTAACAGAGGCAGTGCTGGATGTCTGAAGAGGAATGTTGTCATTCCTGTAGGTACGTGTCATTGCACACCTAATGAAGTATTTGGACTATTTCCTAACTGCTGCTCTAGAATATGCCTCATGAAAGAGGTTCTATAAATCTAACAACTGCTGTGCATTATTTTCTCAGGTAATGTTGAATGGCAAACACATCAGAGAGTTGTGTAACAGCCAGCTGATGTTGCTCAAAAAATTATGTAAGTGCCAGCATATTAATTTATGAAGCATCCTGGACTTATCTGCTGGCACAGAGCCTTGCTAACTTCATTCCAACCTCAGTTCTTTGAAATGAGCTTATCTCATTTCCAATGCCAAAATGGGCTTTAACTTTAAACAAAAAAGGCATCAGCTTGCCAAATTTGGACATGACGTTTGACTGCAGCTATTAAAGGGAGCAGAACCACTGATGAGTGAATAAGCTGAAAAGAAAAACAACTCCTTCCTCAGTCAGCTTTAAGATTCTCCATCAGAACTTCTACAGGCTGTCAGAACTGAAGGGCAAAACCTTTTCCATACACAACTGGAAAACACAGCCTCTCAGAAAATATTCATAAAATTAATTGTGAAATTTGAGAAATGCAGCAGTTAAGCACAAAATTGGAGAAATGCTTTGCAGCTCTTTTGCCAGAAGCCATAATTATAATATGAGCTGATGTTACATCGCTCACAACAAAACCAATAAAGGACAACAAATTCCTTTCCTAGTCACAACCATATCTAACCCCCTGCAAAATAGGCAAAATTGAAATAATATGAAAGAAGCAACACTTCAGAAAACCAGTGCAGTAATCAGAATCTTAGCAACACAGATTGAAAGTCAATACATGCATAGATTGTAAACACAGAGCTGCAAACATAGGGTATAGACATGAGTTTCCAAAATTAAGGTAAGCAGTACTTCAATACCTTAATGTGACATCAGCATCTCATTCCATTCAATATACTCTTTAGATTTTTTAAACACTTGTCATTATTTTATTAATGTCCCCAACTCCTCCTTTACATTTTTTAAAATTTAAAAAGAAAACAAGGGGGGGGGAATCGTGCACAAATATCAGTTAAGATGAAAAACAAGCACATCTGTAATTAAACAAATTTAAAAATAAAATATTTCAAATTCTATTTTCAATTTGCTTAGAATTTTATGAAACAGCTCTCAAACATACCATTTAACTAAAAAAAATTACTTTCCACTTATTGGCTTGTTAATTTAGAACAGAACCTTAATGTAGGCTTTAAAAGTTTCTAAGACACCTACTCCTCACTTGGTGAGTAGGAAGCTTCTTGAAAAAAAATGAGGTTTAAGTCTTCCATTTCTGCAGTATTCATGGAACAAATCTACCATCTTTGAAAGTTAAATAATATGGGAAAAAAAAAAGGCAAATCTGCATACAAATATTTAAGAAAATGCTTATCAGTTTCAGTTTGCTACTCAGAATCTAAACAGCAGAGAAAAGTACCAGAGTAATATAAAAATGATAACCAAAAGTTTAAAATGAGAGGTCAGTTGACTTAAATCACTGCTTCAAAGCATCTAGAAAGCTGGGGTAGGTAGGGAGGAGTTGTAGTAATGTCCTTCTCCACCTTACATGTATTTCCAGTCTAGGAATTTCTAATGCCTGGGAGAGGGGTAAAGTACAAGACCTGCACTCCTCCCTTCCTTGCCAGATGCATGAGAAGAAAAACAGAGGTGCTTATCATACCACCTAGGAAAAGGAGAGAGGATTTCTCCCTTGCCAGGAAAAATTAAGGGTACTGCTAATTTGTCAGACATCCACTAACCAAAAGCTGATAAGAAAAAATTCACCAGGATCCAAATTATTAATCATTCCCTAATAATGGAATTAGGAAAAACTACAATCTGTATATAAGCAGTCTTATTGCTTTGAGAACTCTTTTAAAATAAGTTGTATTTATTATAAAAAGATTTCTCATATACCCATGAGTTTTGAAATAGAAAACAGCCTCTGCAGTTTGGAACACTCTGACCTTTCACCTCTGGAAAGCCAGTTTCAGTACATGCTGTTCCACATGTGCAAGTGATTTTCAGGCTCCATTTAGCATCCTAGACTGTTACTGTCTAAACTTCACAAACAGTGAAGTCCAATAAATTTTTTTATGATGTAGACTAAGCTCTGAAGACAGGAGGTGTACGACTTAAAGTGCAGACTCTGAAGTGTTTGGGGCTTTTTTGCTTGTTTCTGCCTGTATCAGGGTTTATTCTGGTTCTGCAGCCTGAAACAGAGCACTCCATGAGTTTACAGAAGGATGAACTGGTTTTAAACATTTGCTCCTTAAAACTTTTTTCTTCAACTCTCAGTCTGCCAAGTTGTCAGGAAAACAACATTTTCTTCCATCAAGGCAGGGACATATTGGGAGAAGAAACAAGAAAATGACATCCAAAATCATTCTGTTGTGAGGTAAGAAGCTTGCCTTTTGCTAGCAACATGGAAAACAATGCCATGCCATGGGCACAGGAGTTTGATTGCTAGAGTTTGAAAGCTAGAGAGGTGTCATGGTGTGTAATGACAGATTTGTGTACCATGCTACCACTCTAATACCTAATTTGAGACTGCAGCTCCCAAATCTCAAAAGGTTAAGTGGCATGAAGGAATTTGACACAGCTTCCCCCACCTTCAATTTTTGGGGGAGGAGGTGGGAGGAAAGCAGTGGTTATACTCTTTCAGGTTGCATTGGATAGAAAAATAACATTTGGCACAAAAATCAAATGAAATATCAACCTGGAAAGCAAAAGTCTGCTTCAAACATTTGGGTAGTCACACTGTAAACCAAAAGACTACATTATTATTCTGAGGAGGCTAGTTTATACATAAACTCATAGCACAGCCATTAAATTCAGAGGATGTATATTTGCAGGTAAAAAAAGTTCTAACACCAATGATCCTATAGTACAAAACTAGAAACTCTATTAAAAATACTTGTTTTCTTATATGGAAGCTTCAATGACACAAGGAAAAAAAAGAGGAAATGGCACAATGCTTCATATTTACAACAATCTATTTTCATATTTACAACTATTATGAAAGAAAATATGATGCCCTAAAACCAGGCAAAAAAGAAAATGCTCTTTACATTACTGAAGGGAATATACCTTTGTCCAATGGGTAAAATTCACTGGCTTCAATCCAGCTCAGCTGGTCATTTTGGTCTAGTATGTAAAAACAGAACTGGTCTAGATAGATGAGCCAAATATGTAATGGGTGAAGGACTTTCTTAAAAGCAATCACTGAAAAGGAGCTATGAAACAGCCTTATGTGACAAGCATCAATTCAGTATTGCCTCTCAAATATTTTGTTTTTCTTTTCCCTCTCTAATTACAGAATTACAGAGAGGGAAAAAAAAAAAAAAAGCTGAATCTGGGAAACACCAATAAAACCAGATCCAGCCACCATTGCTTTCCAGAGCAACAGCACCTTGGAGAGCAAGTCACCCTTCCAGTAAACCAGGCAGAAAAAAAAATTATTCTTTGAGCAAGAGCTCAGCTTCATATATGCATATGATTTCCACTGAAACTGAAGGCAAACACTTAATCACTTGCCTAGAAAAAGGTTAAACCTACCCTGCCCTTACATATATCTAGCAAGATTAGAAGGGACATGTGAGCAGATTTCAGTATAATATAGAAACAGGAACAAACTTTAGAGACACTTAAGCAATCCCAAAACTGGGTTTCTCAAAAAAAACCAAACAACAACCAAATAAAAAAACCCACACCCAGAAAGTAGACCTGCACATTAAGATTTAAATCAGTTACTTAAGAATGTGAATTTTGAAGGAATTTCTTCAGTGAACAAGTTATTATACAAGCATAATTTTTGATACAGGAAACTCAGAACCTGATTATACCGTTTGACCTGACACTGAAATTCCTATATTTCAAAATAATTTTCTACTGAAGTGCATTGCAGGATTTGCAGTCTCAATATTTGAGATTGCCAGTGTTCAGGAAAAAAAAGAAAATGTAAATTGCGCAGGAAAGAACTCTTTAAATGAATACATTTAATATGTGATTCATTTCCCACTACAAATCAAAACACACTGCAGGTTTCACTAGCAGACGAGGAGTGAAGACAAAAGAGTACCAAATACACAAGGTGTTTTCACTCAAAACAGATCATATGAAAGAGAAGAAAAGGTAAGAGACTGAAGTACTTCTTGGTGATAAGTTCTGACCTTGAACACAGTGTACTCTGCCAGGATGAACTATATAGTGGAAATATTTTGAAGGCATATACTGAACCAATCTCAAAACGTTAGGACATACCAGAGTATATACACCACTCAGAAAGAATGAGAGGATTTTTTTTCTTCAACTTCAAAATACACAAAATTATTTGAGCTATCAAGACTGGTACACCACTGACCTAAACACCTGCCTTATTTCTTTAAATGAGCCTATCTTCCTTCACATTCCTAATGAAAGCTGTGCCTCCACCAGCTGACTGACACTCTGCAAGCTCTTTGTGATACAGTAACCCTTTCTGATGGTTTACTTTCAAAGAGTCACTACTATGTGTTTCATACTATGTGATCAGGATGTGAATTATACTTTAATAACAGAGAATATCTTTGAAATATTCTTGACAAGAACACAGCTCCAAAAACCTCTGATAAACACTACTATCTACTAGCAAGCCACACGTAAATGACAACTACCTTTAAAAAGCTAAGATTTGTACAAAGGAAAAAAGACATCACCTAATACCGCATTTCTCTTCTACAGTATGAGAAATATGTATGACATCAGTCCAGATTTTTCAAGGCATTAGGACTGGTGCATGCCATGGTCTCAAGTGACTATCTGAAAAATGCAGCTGAAGGGCTGGAAGGACTTGTTAATGCAATACACTCTTACATTACAAATAAGACAAGATGTGAAACAAAACCTTGAGAGGGAAATCTCCTTATTAGTATTTCTGTTTACATGAACCAGAGTCATGTACAAAGTCAAAGCACTGCATTGCATAGCTGAATCAAACACCAGCAACATAAACAGCGTGATATCAAGTGAGCAACAAGGCTGCTTTAAGAAACCAGGACGCTGCATCCTGAAGCTTACTGATTGTTGGGCTGAGGGGGACGCTAAAGCAGCAGATAAAGTTGATGCATTTGTTGTAAACTTTCCAGCATTCAAGCTTTATTTGTCCGAGTTTGATACTCCCCTCTGTGGGTGGAGAAGCTGAGGGACTGGCTGACGTCACCCAAAGAGTAGGGATAAAGTGCAGTGCCCAGAGCTTTGGAATGAGTAAAATTTCTTAGGAGGTATAAAAGGTCGGCTGCCCTGTCTGGCAGGTGCTCTGCTGACAGCAGCCTTCCTCCTATAGCTCAACTTCTCACACAGACCAAAGGAAAAAAGAACAGTAACAAGGAAAATCTGTCCACAATGCCACAAAATGTTGTTCTCCAAGGACCGTCACCCTGGGGATTCAGGCTCTCAGGAGGAATAGATTTTAACCAACCCTTAATCATAACCAGGGTATGTACTCTTTCCATTTCCTTTTTATTTATTCCATTAAATAGTTGCTGTAGATTTTTGGCTTTTATTTTCTGGAGTTCAGAGATGCAGACAAAGCTGTGAGTAGATAAAAAAGTAGCTGCTAGTTCTGAGGAAAGCCAGCTGAATACTAGGAGTTTTTACAAGTTTTGTGTGACATGTTTCTGTGATTGGTCTAAGAGACTTTAACTGCACTTCTACTTAGGTCTCAAAATTAAATTCAAGTGCCTTGGCAGCAGAAAAACTCTGGCATGATTTCCTAGGCTTTCAAAATTACATTTAAACTACTAAAAGCAAGACCTTGCTTTTATGCTTTCGACAACTAGCCTCTCTGATCACTGGAGGAAAAAACTGCTTGGCAGCAACTCCTCATGCCTGGGAGTTTGTGCTTTGCAGATTAATCTGACTCTTATTTAATTAAACCAAGTTCTGTTTATTGCCAGCAAAGGCAACAATAACTACTTTTACATACACCCAAAAGAGGGTGGGTTATTTGGTGGCTTTTGCCATATTTAGAAACTAAAAGTTTACCTTGCCCTCCCTCCCCTAATAAATGGCAAGAATTTGAGCCCTCATTCTTTTTCATGGATTTTGAGATATTAGCTGCAATATAAGAAACCAGTGACTCGATCAATGTAGCATACAACACACTGTCAGCTGCCCTGCACCTACAGATGTGGATCTGCTCAAAAGACAGGATATATATTTTGAGAATTTCTGTATTTTAAAAATTGTGATCAATGCACATCAGGCAGGAGAATTCATTCTCCTTATATTTCTGCTGCTTTTCAGGACCTTAGACACACCAAATATGTGTTCCATGAGCCTCCAAATTGCTATAGGGTTTTTTGTTTTGTTTTTCTTTTTTTTTTTAAGCCCTATACTCTAACTCACCATATACACTATGCCTGGTATTGAGTAAATGTCAAAAGCCTTGAAGGATGGATACCACTAGTGATGTCTTGCAATAAATATGCTTCCAACCAAGAATCAATAGATAGTTTAACAACCATCTTTTCACACATTAACTAGTAAAAATTAACTTAGTGATTCATTCCAGATTTATAAAAGCATTAAAAAATTATGTATTTTAAATAGAAGTAAATTTAAATGCTATTATTTGACTGAATGAAGTTACATAACAACTACTTATAGAATATAGCAAAGCCTTTAGAGAAAGAGGAGACAGAAACACTGAATTTAAAAGAAAATCTCTAGATGTTTTGGGGCCTTCATTGCCTTTTATGGGCCTCTAAAAGAAAAATAGTTTCCATTATCTCTAATGAAAAATATTTTAGCGGTGTCTGGTTTGTATTTTCTTTGTGTTTAGATTACGTGCAATGAAGTTTAAAACTGCAATAACAAAGGATGTTACTATAAATATAACTTTCTAAAGAATAAATTACTTTGCAGTTGACTCATACCTACCAAATGCCTCACAAGACATAAGCCATTGGTTTCTGGCATATTACAGAAATGCTCAAAATCACATTTCAAGTAGTACAATTAAAAAAAAAAAAATATATATATATGGGAAAAGAAGGTTACATTTGCTTAGCTCAGGCTTAAGAATATTAACAGTAAATTTGTTTAAAGTTAGTATTTTTGTTGCCACTGCATACATTTAGAAGAGTCCCTCAATAAGTATTCATGCAATACCCCTTAAGAAATAGAGAATATTTCAAAAGATTCACCAGACTTGCCTCTTGGGGTCTAGGTGTTCCTTTTGTAAAAGTTATCATAAGCAGCCCATTCACACTAGGTTTAACTGTCCTGACAAGAAAAACAAAACAATAAATAGAAAATATTTTTAAATATATTCTGAATAAAACAATTGGACAGGTGTTAAGATAGGCTGGCTATGTCCTTGTTCAACAAGAGACAGATTTTATCAGGACTTGTCAAGAGAGACAGACGACATAAGAGATCATTATCCACCTGTCTGAACAACAGATGTCACTTCAAAAGCTCATGTAAAAATTGTTCTGTTGTTTTGACTGTTTCAAGCAAATGCAAAAACTACAGACCATGATCACCGGGAGAGAGGAAGAACAGGAGGGGAGTAAAAATCAATATATTCAAATTCTATTATGGTCAGAAACAATACATTAACTATAAAGACTGAAAATATTAAAATCATTGGAACTTTGCATAGATGCAAATAAATTGCATTAATGAAACTGATTATAGGAACAATTGAAACTTGCACAATTTGGAGAGAATGGTAAAACATTATCAACTCTAGATTTAAGTTTTATTTTATTTTTATAGACCTTTACCAATCACAATGCAAGTGTTCATAGTAACTCAGTTTTATGTTTAACCACTCTACAGACATTCATAGTTCTCTTCAGAAAACACAGAACCTGAAATATTTATGATGGTGTAAAGTGATAAGCTTTCAAGTCTACTGTCAGATGCAGAGATGTTCTTCAGAGTTTCCTTTGAGACATTTGACCCTCATGTGGTTAAATAGTTAGTCTGTGACATCTGAATGAGCAACATATTTCTGTATTTATCCAAATCCAAGATACCCAGGATACAGGAGTAACAGGCATACCGTGCAGACATGGCCTGAAGAGCAAGGCAAAAATTTTCCCAAAGCAACACTAAAATCTACTTCATGAAGCCAGGGTGAGCAAGCAACAAACACTACAGTCACACCACAATTCTACGTGTTCAAAATACACAGTTAATGTGTCACTAATAAGAAACAGCACCACTTACATTATTGAGGTACCCACAATATCAAAATCATACCCATGGTATCTTGCACTGCACAACGTGATCCCTTCCTGTAAAATGTAGTCTGCAGGGCAGGTGGCTGCTCTGCGCTCCAGCAGGCCTGGGCATGCAGAGCTCAGCACCCCCATCAAGGTGTTAAGGCCCAAGAGACATCTCAGCAGCTTAGCAATGATCAATTCAGCCAAGGAATAGGAAATACAGACTCCTGTGCCTTTCCATGCTTGCTCCTACCAAATGACAGTAACCCCATTCAAACATCACTGCAGCTGCTGACAACTTACAAAAGCCAAGGGATTTAGCAGCAACATGGAGTAGGGCATGTTCTGCTAGCAGCACAGCTGCAGGAAGATGTACTGTGCTGGGCAGATACACTACTTTATAAGGCAGGATCACTATCTCAGGGCTTTGCTGCAGTATGTCACAGGTACAGCAGATGATTTGTTGTGACGTGTAAAACACATAAGCTGCAGAGTAACCTCCATAAGAGTTATACAAGTTACTCTTGAGAGGGAACCAAGAATGGTTGGTTTGCCCAGTTAGGTATTAAAGCATCAACAGTCACATTGGAACACGAGGAATTCTGCTGCAGTTTGTCATTGCAGATATATTCACAACATGTTAAGCCAAACCAGGAGCAATTCCATGTTGAAGGTAGAAGAATGATCAATACCTCCAACCGCTGTCTTATTATAGTGGTATAAAGTGGTCTCAGTGCTAATCATCTACACTTGCAGCTGTGGAAGTCTGAGAAGTAGACAATTTTAGTGATTTCAGACTTAGGATTTATAAACAACTTCCTCAATTCATATTCAGATTATTCAGGCACCTGAATACTTTGTTAAGCACACAATTCACTAGTCCATTCTTTTGAAGGCTGAGGGTGTAAAAGTCCGCAGCTGGCCACAAGCACCCCTTTGGAAAGTCTAACTGACTTGGTAATAACACGTGCATTCTAGTTTGCTACAGTGATATCAAAAAAAAAAAAAATGTTTACACACAGGAATGCAGAAAAAGAGCTCACAAAAGAATCTCTTTGATCATTCAGACTCACCTGATGGAGATGGAAAGAGAACTACTCCCCTTCACTGATGTTTGCCATTATTTCAAAACTAACACAGTGCAACTCATAGTAAAAAGAATTCCTATTTGGCTTTTATGTTGACAGTAGCGTCCCCTTCAGAGACAAGTCTGCCAGTTTCACCAAAGCTGAGGTTAGAACATGCTGGACTTATGCTAGGCAGCTTACTCTCTTCCTTTGCTGGAAAACTGTGAAACACCAGAGCTGAATAATGCCTCCACAGCATGTTTTGCAGTCAAGACAACACGTGCTTTCACTATAGCAGAAAATAGTAAGAAAAATTGTCTCCAATAGCTTTTTCATTTAATATATGCCACAGGTAAAAGAACTGCATTTGGAAATAAGACTATAGTGACTTTTTTTGCCTTCACACTGGGATTCATTTACTTACAAATAGGCAGCTAATGTTACTTTGCATGACCAAACTTGTCCCTTCTGCAGTTTGAGAGCTGAATTTCAGAAGTTTATGTGCTACATGCATCAATTTCATGTTGCTGTCTACGTAATCAAGAGTTGCCCAAAATGGCAATACACAAGTAAGGGACAGAAATCCCACTCAGTGACCTAATATCAATTTGTGTATGTGGTATGTGTAAGTGTTGTGGTGGCAGGAGAGGTTTGCAAATAGAGGCCTGTAATTCTAGAACAAGCTTCAGTAACATTTAAGGTTATGGCCTCTCTACGATAGTTATTTTAAAGCAATATTATGTTGCATTTCAATTAGTTTCACATCCATACAGAAGTTTGTCAACTTGACATAAAAAGAAAAAAGCAAGCATAGAAAGATAATCTTAGGGCTATTTCTGTGAATGCCCCAGATGGTGGTACATGTACATAAGGTATGAATTGCACCACACAGACCACCATGAAGGATCAGGGCCACTGTTACTTAAATGCCATGGGATTTAAACCTAAGTACTTTAAGGAGTTTAGCAGCACAATTTCTTACCAGTTCTTTTCTACTGCTGGTGTTGTTAAGGGGAAAACATAACTTTTTTTTCAAGTAAATTATATCTATAAAATGGCAGTAGAGAAAGATTATTTAAAGATGAGTTACAGACTTAACATTGAGTAATGGTGAGTAATTACAGAAATAAGAGTGGAAACTAATGCAGAAAGGTGAAGATAATTTCTTTCTAATTTGGAGTTATGATGAATAAAACATTCATATGGTTTCCTGACAACAGAACTACAGAGCCTTTGGCAAAATACCTCCCATATCCAACAGGAAATAGGAGACTGTGATGAAGTTTATTTTCTCTATGAATTTTTGGGCATGCATGGTGATTAAGCAGTTACATTTTGGTCTTTTCAGATTACACCTGGAAGCAAGGCTTCAGCTGCCAACCTGTGCCCTGGTGATGTTATTATAGCTATTGATGGTCTAGGCACAGAGAACATGACACATAATGATGCCCAGGAGAGAATTAAAGCAGCTACACATCAGCTTTGTTTGAAAATAGAGAGGTATGTGTACACATCTGCCTATTTCTGAAAGAAGATGCTACTCAATCAACAGTATAATTATTATATGGTCTAACTATTTAAAATAGTTTGAGGAAGTTCCCAAGATCCTTAAAATTACAAGCAACCAGACCTACCTCAAACTCCAGATCAAGCAAGACTCCACAGAACTCATCTTTGTAGGCACAAAAAGAACAGCTTCCCTCAGGTTATTCACACTGTAATCCTGCTGACTGCACAAGTCCTCTCTTTACTGTCAGTAAGCAGGCAGCTCTTCATGTTTTGGGGAAATAATAAAATCTTCATCTAGTGTCAGTTGTTCAGTGACCTCTCAGCTCTAACACTCCCTCAGCCACAGGTTTTATCACTGCCTCCTTCTCCCAACCACTCATAAAGCTGCCACTGCATCATCCCAGTTAGGGAAAACAACATCATGTCACGCTTTCGTAAGGGGTGACAAAGGAGTGAGTTTAAAGCCAATCAAACTCTTGGTCACAACATATTAAGCCTAATAAAGGATTCTCAAAGCAATGTTCAAAATAAAATTGACAAACACTGTCTTACATGAACTGCAGTAATCCAGAAACTTTTGTGTTCACTTCTCTCTACTAGAGCCAGGAAGAGAAACAATCTGCATCTTCACATCTCCAGCTGTTTGCTCAGCCTGTAATCAGAATCACTTGGCACACTCTTTCAGCTGTCTCCAAAACTAAGACAGGGCTGATTAACCTGAGGCTCTCAAGGAGGCACAGCTCTTTATTGTAGCTCACTACAATATTCCTTCTGAAATACAAAAGTGTTTCTTTTTTTTAAGGAGTGTTGTTGAATTACTAGACCACACACCATAGTTAGACATTCTTTCTGTTAATTCAATGTTCTGCTACAGATTGATATGCCATTTAACAACTATCTTGGGATGTCAGTTTCAAGATGTGATAAATGTATATAGAACAAGCAGCACCAGATTAATATTTAACATTACTACTATGCTACTTTAAAATTAGCAACCACATTTCACTTTGTCAATAAAAACAGAACTGTAACTGATATTTTCATGTTTGTTACTTCTGCCTACGTGACTGAAAGAATCATCTCCGCAACTTCAATTTCCCCTTGCAAATACTTTGCATACTTCGATTACACTTCAACATTGAAAAGCAGGCTTGACATGGACATTACGGTCTTTAAAAAAAAAGAAATTGATGTTTAGGATTATTACTAATATATTCATATAATTATTCAATTATTCATATAAAATATTCTGGGGACCCAACATTAATTCTAGCAACTATTAAAAAAAAAATGTGGTCAGCTCAGATCAGAAAGGCACTAATCTCCCTTTCCGTTTGCATTTGGTAACTATTAACAACCTATTTCCCACTGTTAATAGCATACATATTTTTTTAAAAAGTAAATACATTTTATATATATCAGTTACATATCAGTAACATATTTTTATGTCAAAACACTAAAAAAGCATAGAAAAAGCCTGCAGATTTACAAGCTGCATTATATTTTATGGGACATATACAACTCCATAATAATTCAAATTATTTAAATTCTGCCTTTCTTTCTTTCTAGGGCAGGAACTAAATTATGGTCCCCACAAGTTTCAGAAGATGGCAGAGCACATCCCTTCAAGATAAATTTGGAAGCTGAACCTCAGGTATGAACTCTGAAAAGTTACCTAACCATTTTCATTTGCCTTTTTAAACTCAAAAAAATCTCTCTTGTGATCATTAAAATTCTTTAACTAGAACTTCATCCATAATTGGCCAGTTTAAGCTCATATGAACCACCATCATTATGACATCCAAGAACACCATTTTATCTGACTCAATGTTTTTGATTTTTCAGCTGTAACCAAAACAAAACATTAAAAAGCTACAAAAAAATCTCATTTTCCTTTAAGAGTCTACATATCACCATAGTTTTATTATAGAAATAAAAGACGTCCTCTTATTCTGATACAGTTTGAGTTGCTTTAACTCTTTTAGAGATTCTTCATCATATGAGGAAGTCCTTCATTCAGGAATAAGTATCAAGTACCTAAGTGATGAACTCATTGGATCACAAAATTAATTTTGATGTAGTCAGTTCAGCAGAGAGATCTTTAAATGCTGGATCTCTTTACCTCCACACATTTTTATACTATGCCACAGAACTCAAGTTTACATATTCACACAAGACCCATATACAGGTCAATAAGCAAATCACTCACCACTTCTGACTAGGAAAGTCTTCATCACTGTATATGACTAAAGCAAATCCAATCAATCAACAGCCATCTCTCTTTTCAAACTCAAAAAAAGAAAAAGCTACTATGAGTCAAAGCCTTCATATTGCTAATAGCAAATTAGCTAGCTACTGCTTACAACTCATCCTTTACTTCTTTGTCATTCCTCTTTAACCTACATAAACATTTGTTGTTATCTCAAGAGCAGGGAGGGAAGAATGTTCTGCTGATCCTGGAAGACCTGGTTCAAAGCAAATATGTCAGTGTTTATTCTGTGATATACTAGGGGGAAAAAAAAGTAAGTCTAGATTCCATTTCAATGATCCCTGTGCAATAAATACTTCCACCAATTCTGTTTTCATGGAGATGCTCCCAAATATGAATACAGCACTTCAGTGTTACATTTCTCTCTCTTCTTTCTGACCTAAAACTTGCATTAAGTGAAACAGCGAACTCCATCAGAAACAATATAGCCTCTTCAACAGCAGAAATACTATAGTGAAGAAACAAAACTATTTTAAATGCATATTCTTGTGGAAGAGCTAGAATACACATTAGATGACTAGCAATGGAACAAATTCATTTAAAAAGCTATAGAGAAAACCATGCAGGCATGCATGACACAAGAGCAATCCCTCTGCATGAAAGCTGCATTCCTAAAAAGGACAGTTCCTTAAAAATAGATCACAAGATTTCACTAAGTGCTATTTGGCAGACTATTAAAAAGCAGCCTCCATTGGGCAATCAGAAAAACCATTTCTCCTAGATTAACAGCCAGCATTTTCATTTAGTATATCTCTTTTTAATTCCTAGGAAATTCAGGAGTACCGAGTATATTTCATAAATAGCAGGCATCCGAAAAGTAGCAATGCTTGCAAGCAAATATACTAAACCGTTCCTGGAATGTTTTACATTTTAGATTAAATTCTTCTATCTGAGTATCCATCACTCCCTGTGAAATTAAAAAAAACATACAGGCCATTTTTCTACAATTGTTGGAATTTAAAATTAAATTTTACAGCATATTTAATCACAACACAAGACGCAGCAGCATGTATACGTATAGAAAACAGTAAAAGTTTCTTGAATCTCAGGTGACAAATTTTTGCACAACTACAACCTGTGCTGTGCAAGTCTTATAAGAGTTTGCTGAATTCAAACAATAAATACTTGGCACTGAAGCCAAGATGAATGGAGAAAAATGCAAAAGCAGTAATGTACTTCTTCAAATATAAAACTCTTTTATCCAAAAGTATTGCATTCATTTACTGATGTGCAGAAGTGGAAAACCGCTGACTTCTATTTATATAATAACAAAAATTACTCAAAAGGTCATAGATCTTATAAATGTATCAGTTTTTTCCCTCTCATCAAATAGACATTTTAAAATTCACTAAGAATGTTAAGAGTAGTCAGGTATTTAAGATACATTAGGAGCCAACAAAATAACAACAACAAATGATAACTTACACAATCTTCTTAATAAGTACCTAATTCAAGTTTGTAAGCTAATAAGAGATACTTACAAATTAATGGAAACCCTATTTTGAATTGTTCAGCTATGTGGTCAAATATTTGGCCGAAGAATGCTTACTTTAGCCTCAATGAATGAAAATTATTCTACAGACGCATGGAGATAGCTATGTAAAACATGATAAACAATTACATACTGTGCCTACAAGGAACCTTCACACTGTAGCAAACTTCTGAATCAGCCTGAGAATCTCCCAAAAAACATCTGGAGACTGATACAGGCAATTGTCAGAGCACTGAGAAATTTCTCACTATTTTTAAATCTGGGAAGAGGAAACTGAGGCAACAATTCTAATCCACAGCAATAAGTGACTGACTGAGAGTCACTCTTGAAAGCTACACATTCCCACATAAAAAAACAGCCACCCTGATTTTGATAGCCTGGAACAACCTATAGTGTGATGGATAAATAATAGGAAATAGCAGACCACTTGAAGAATTATTAATACAATCACATTGTATTCTGAATAAAAGCAATTTAGAACATAAGGTTCTCAACAAATATAAGTGGAAAAAGAAAACAAAACCACCTAAATGGCAAATTGTATCACAAATTATTTTTAAAATGGTTTCTCCTATATTGTCAATGTAAAAGAATATGATGACTCATAAATGTTTTCTGTTATGATCCCTTTAACCTCATTGAAAATAATTTTGTATCCATTGCCAAAATTTCTTGAATGGTTTTTATTTGAACTTTTCTTTCTTACTTCTACCTTTGCCTTTGAACATTTTGTTCAGTCAGACTAGACTTGGCCATCAAGGAGATTATACATTCCTGGGAGATATATTATGCACGTAAAGAAGTATAAAAATCTAAAAAAAAACCCATAACCCATTGTTCTAAGAAGTAAGTTTATAGTCTATTACCATTTATAGTCAACTTTTGAAACAATATAATTGTGCTGGACTAGTTTTGAGGACCTACCTCTCTTTATAACAACATTCAAAGATAAAGATCTTAGTCACAGGATACCTCCAAAATGTACACATTTGTGTTCTGTCACAGCAATTACCCCAAGGAATGCCATCATATAGGCTGTGACAATGCATTTCTGCAGGCTTTTGGTGCTACATTATTTCTATTCCTGATACCTGTATCAATGCAAAAATGTAGCTAGCCCCGCAAAAAAATCAGTCAGTTGGGAAAAATAATTAATAAATTAAGTACTGTAATTTTCCAATATTCCTATTTTGAAATTTCAACAACTTCCAGTTCTCATTTAGCTTTTGAACTAAAAGAGGACTTTTCACATATTCAATGATACCAAATAAACACAAGAGCTGGACTATTTTTGCTGCTGTATGTTCTGTCACTGACATTTTAATCAATGAGTTATAAAGAAAGCGAATTTAAGTCTCACTAACTGCAAGTTGTTTCACAACTGTTACATTGTAAACATGCTGTTATGGTGCCACATCTTCTGTTCATTTCTCTATAAGAAATGAAATATGGGGATGAAATTACAATGTTCACAGTTGGTTTTGTTTGTTTTGTATCATACATGGATTTGAATCAATTTTAAATACATCAACATTAATATCTTTCATTAAGTAGCCATGATCCTAAACTATTAGATTATTTCCATTTACTAATACATTTTGTTAACTGCAACTCCATTCTGTCAGAGAGAAAGAAGGAATTGCAAGTAAAACCTTTGTGCTCATTTATCTGATTACTGCTTTCAGTAGCCTCTTAAAGTGCAATGCTGCTAAACATTTTCATTTAATAAAACTGCTTTCTACTGTTTGCATTTTCTGATTGCATATTCTATATATCCATGACTTTTCTTTAGTGTGATCCAAAATATATTTTGGAAACTGTTGTATAACAATTGTACTCAAAACCAGACCAAACCTGGAGAACTGTAAAATATTTATATGAAAATTGAAGTATTAATGACCTGTGCTATCTTAACATTGCAAGTTCAAATTTGTAAAGAAAAGACCAATTCAGGTTGTAGAAATGTATTTGTTAGAAACAAAAGCTTTTTATTCCATATGGATGGAAGTTCAAATGCTCTCACACCACTGTTTCCAAAGAGTGCAACATGCCATCAGGACAAGGTGATGGACTGCAGTCGTTAATGTTCTTTCTTCACACACTAGGGAAAAGGGGAAAGAACCCTCAGCAGATGACAACATTATTTTTTTTCAGAGTCTCTGTTTCTGAGACAGAGTGGACCTGAGCTGGAAGGGCCTCAAAGGACACTGTAATAAATATGCAGAATACAAATAAGTGAATTTTCATGCAGTCAAATGTCTTTATCATTCCTGGCCAACCACTACAGAAGGACATATTAAGATATCTGATAAACCATTAGAGATTTTATTTCCAGACCTTATCCTTTTGAATTCCACAAATTGAAGAAATTATCCTGGTGAATGACAAAAAAAGTGTGGCAGAATATGGGCACATAGGCAGAACAATTTCAAATTTTCCCATTTCTGGGTTTTACTTATTTATGATGAATTCACATTAAATTGTAGAGCAGTGCAAATTTTGATACACAGATATGCTTTAAAAATTAAATACATTCAGAAGAATGTCCTCAATCTGACGTATGGTCAAGATTTTATTTCAGTTAAAAGAAGCATTAAAAATTATGTGTTTTCTAGGTAAGACACTTACAATAAAATCATACTTTTGGAAGTCCTTCTATCACAATGTGATGAAAATGAAGAAGCTAGAGATTAGCACTAAAGCAAAGAAATTAAGATAAGCATACATGAAATGTTTTAAAAGAATAATGTAAACCATGTCAAATCTGATGACCAACATGAAAGGTCACTATAATATTCATCCCTCCCATTTCTTCTAAGACTTCTGATGTCCTGGAGGTGACAAATTAATGTGTATGGCTCGACTAATATATACAAAATTCATGGAAAAATATAATATGCTTGCACCAGTTAAAAAATAACAGAAGTGCAAAAGTAAAAATGCAGTCATTAACAATACTGGTGTTGTCAGATTTACTCATTGCTAGCTTTGGTGTGCATTGTAGCTCTGTGTGTTTTGTCTGCCTATCATGTACAGGAATTCAAGCCTATTGGTACAGCTCACAACAGAAGGGCCCAGCCTTTTGTTGCAGCAGCAAATATTGATGACAAAAGACAGGTAGTGAGCTCCTCCTATAATTCTCCAATTGGGCTCTATTCATCTGGCAATATTCAAGATGCGCTTCATGGACAACTGAGGGGTCTCATTCCCAACTCATCCCAAAAGTGAGTATTGGCATTTACTTGTGATACATCGTCATTTGTGGTATATCATTATCTGTTCTGTTTTCAATTTTAAAGTCCAGCTCTTGCTGTTTTTTTCTGAGACTCAGGAGATTATTCATTATATTATTAAAAAAAAAAAAAAGGGTGATCAAGGAAACAGTTTTTTCCAACACCAAGAATTATCCATTCAGCTTTCTAAGTAGCAATGCTGCAGGTAGCTAAAATTTACCCTCTGTTTTGGATTGCAACACTACCCTCCAACCTTCTGTCCTGTAAGTGCACTTTACTCTGAATGTTTCTGAACCCTACAGTGATTGTATTTTGCGCACCAGGAATGAACAAACTAAACATGGTTACTTCATGGTTAAAATTTGTAAGCATTGTTAGCTACATTTAAACTAGAAAGCATTATGACTGAATGAGATTTGTAGGCCAAAGAAAGGTATTCTATCTCTTTTTTCTTTACAGGATATCAACTACTTTGAACACAAGCATAATATTCGGCCCAAACCCTTCATAATCTCAGGCCGAAGCAGGTTATAAACTTTGAGTGCTGTGCTGGATTTGATGCATGATGTTATCTTTTAAATGGACAGATACTCACCATTGACATTAATTAAGCATTCTGATGCATTTGAAATTTACTTATAGTACTAGACAGCGTAATGCTAAAATTAAAAGCAAACAAACAAGAAGAATTAAATGGTTGACTTTCAGAGCTCAGGCTTGAAATTCAAATTTCTCTTTCCGAAAGAAAGTAGATCTACACTCCCATCTCAGTTATACTGATCAGAGTCTGAAGTAGCTTCAGCCATGATTCAGTTTACAGTGCAGCACCAGATATTGTACACTTACAGATCTTTGGCACTGTGAACTTCTTCAGACCAAATGTGGTGTAACTTGTTAACATGTTAAATAAAAGATAGCTACATAGTACATATGTATTACTTATTACATATAAATAAAAGATAGCCTACATATAAATAAAAGATAGCTAAAGATAGAGATTTATAAGCTAGGCCATTCAGAGATTTCAAAATTGCATTTTAGCCGACCTCTTTCCAGAGGGCAATCTAATGCTGAACTAAAAGTAGGAAAACTGATGCCACAGATTTGTAAAGTTCCAATGCAGAAAATCTTATATATTTATATCCACCACTTTCATGTAATAAACCTCCATCTTAACTGGTGATGAAATTCTTCTCTACTGTTTTCATTATTACAGAGGGGAAAAAACCAATGCAAACTCTGTGGCTAAAAAATACAAGGAAGCTCAAAAGGTCCTGAGGGATGAAATATATTGTGATGCGATCCTTTATCCTTTCTAGCAGTAGCAGTTTGTGGGATCACTAGGTACCACACAAAGCTGGCTTTGGGACCGCTTGGTACAATTTTACAAGTGCCTAGATTTGTGAAAAGTTGAGTATCAAAAGCCTAATCTCACAATTCAGAAATGAAAATGATGTAGTATTTTCCATGAAAATGTTGAAGGAAATGGCCTTTTACCAGAATATAAGATGAAGAAAATTAACTGCAAAAACTACCCCAATAGCAATGCAACAAGTTTAAGAACTTCGGTTGGGCAAGGTCTGTCCAGAATTCTAGCACTGGGAAGAGTCTGCACTTGCAAACTGCAGAATCTCTGACACAGGGTATTACATCTACAAAACCTTGGTTTGTCACAGTTTTTCATCAGTTGTACTTAATCCACTGCTAAACACAGCAAAAAAAACAAACCACACCTCAGCTCTAAATATCCCTTTAGAACAGAACAGCAGAGGCTAAAAAGGACTTAGACTAAAAGAAGACATGACTGTGGACTATGGGTTTGAGCTAATGGATTGGACATGGGACAGAATTTTGGACTTTACTCTGGTGAAACGAACTGGAAATTGTCTTTAATATATAATTATATGTTATTTATTTTTTACCTATAATTTATTCTGTTTTAATATTATTTTGGCTTCACGTAGTGAGAGTGAGAGTTGTGCTTTTTCTAGCCTTTTCCTGCTACATTCCATTTACTAACACTATTAGCACTGACAAAACTTATTCTACTGCAGGATATAATGGTGGTATTATTTCTTCTAAAAGAAAATACTGCAAATATGTATGTTGCCCTGTGTGAATTTTTTGGCTGGCTCATGCTTGGTGATGATGCACAACTGTGTTTGCATGGAGGCTTGCCTACATTTTGGGAATGCTTTTGTTTGATGTGTCTTTGATGAAAAAATGTATATTTCCCTTTAAAACTTAGAGAAAGTGGTCCTACACAAATTCTGCTTTGAATCAAAGGGAGAATTTGGGGTTTTCTACTCCACCCAAGAGTAGCTACTGGGCAGAGTTCTGTACTATCAAACTGGGAAATAGAGCATTGTCCCAGGTTTACACTGCTTGGAAAGAACTACCCACAACCCTGACATCAGGGTTGATAATATCATTTACTATCCCACAGAATATCACATAAATGGTAACCAATGGCTGTAGAAAAAGTTGGTTATGTGCTGTTAAAAAGCAACAGCAAAGAAATACCCCGTAACAAAGAAAGTCTCTGAGGTACTATGCAGACAGGATTGAAGTGTTCAAAATAGTGATACTGAAAAAGACTTCAGGTCAAATATTCATATTCTTTTGCTAATCTTTTTCCAGGTATGTTGAACTGGAGTACAGTTACTTCAGTCATGTCAAGCAACACTAATGTTTTTTAAAAGTGTGCCTCTTATTTTTTATATATAAATTATATGCAAAGTCTACTTCAAAAGCCGTAAGATTAATTCTCTAAATTAACCCATTGTTCTTGTGAAGGACCACTTTACATTCTACTGGAAACACTGTAATTTAGAAAAGCAAAAGTAAGCCTGGGTGTTTGAGTAACTTTTCTTCTTTGTATTGATCAACAAATACTTTTTTTAAAAAATTGTTAAACTAGTTTTAAAATATTCATAAATATCTTACTCTAGAATTTAAGTAAATATGGGAAATGTCACATTCATTATTTTATACTACTTCAGAGTAGTTTTTCAGCAGTGTAGTCAGATGATTGTGAGGTACAGAACTGGAATGATGTGTCTAGGATTCTTCCACTGCTGCAGGTGTTTATTCTGTCTCTGACATGAACAATTTACATAAACTGCCTGCTACCCTTTTTATAGATTATAAGAATTACTCACTTAGAACAAATAATTCTAGGGAGGCTTAATTATTCCTCAATAAAACCTAGCATTAAAAATGTAAAATAAAGTTATATACTGAATTATTTCATCTATCAAAGGATTTTTACGATCTTTAAAGAAAATGCATGCCAGAATTTTAAGGACTGCTTTATAGCTGGCCTTGATACTTTTTATAGGAAAACTATCATCAATGACTACACATACTTTTGCTTTTCTCTACTTTCTGTACTTTTGCTTTTTGGAGCTTGTTCCATTTATGCTTTTCAGCACTGTTAACATCACGGTACCCCTGTCCTTTTGTCTTCGCTCTCTGTAATCCCACGCTCACTGCACCCTTTCCTGCACTCTGGCCATGAACACAGTGGATGCAGCACTCCTTCGGGGCTGGACTGTGGCAGTGGGCGCAGCACCCCCTCTTCAATTAGCACGGTCAGCTCCATCTGCCCCACCGAGCTGAAAGCAGTGTCTAAGATGGCCCCTAATGTTCCCCTGGAAATGGAGCTTCCTGGTGTCAAGATTGTACACGCTCAGTTTAACACACCTATGCAGTTGTACTCAGATGACAATATCATGGAAACACTGCAAGGCCAAGTTTCTACAGCTCTGGGGGAAACACCTGTCATAAGGTAATTAGAGCGGCATCTGTAATATTTATGAATACAAAAATTTAAAGTACATCAAAGAATAGTATCACACTGTTTCTATGAAAAAGAGGGAAAAGGTTAGAGAGAAACCAAGTAATTTAAAACCATTAAATATTTTCACTAAAATACTAGTCATTTCTGGTATTTGACCCAAAGTATTAAAGGAGTCCTTCAGAATGTACAAATAAATATTTCATAAGTAATAATCTTAGAATTGCAGCTAATAAATAAAAAACTATGATACTGCCTGGACTGACCACTCCAAGACTCTGATTCCCTCCAAAATATAAAACTTTTTAATAAACTACTATATTTATCTAATAATTATTTCATAATATTGTCTTATTAATAATTCATAAAATAATAATAAATAAAATTTATATCCACTGTTGAAATTCAGGTTACGAAGATTAGGAAATATTATGGATGATTACAGTGTTCTAGATACTTAACTCCCATTCTAGACAACTCATTCAGTACAACTAGATCTTGTACAAAAAGAGACAGAATTTACTGTAGGCCTACAAATCCATGTCTGACTTATGAATTTATTCAGTGCACAACTAAAGTCAGGTAGGAACCTTACGTATATGGATAACAATTATGATTATACAATAAGAAGTTTTAAAGCACTATTCATTTTTTTAGGAGACAATTCACCATTTAGGTTGCTTTATCTTTACCTTTGCATAATAGTAACCTATTTTCCTGTTTTACAACAGTACTTAAGTTAATTCATAATATGTATGGTGTAGACTAAAGCTAATTACTAATATTTTAAATAAGCAATAATCACTGGCACCAATGAGCCTTCTTCAGCACCTTGCAGAATTTGGCTGCTGCTAACAAAAATCTATGTTTCTATAAAAGTATTTAGGTTCATCCTATCTAATGAAAACTGTAGTTCAAGAAGTTACTCTATTGCTGGAATATTTATGTTGAATCAGAACAATCAGAGAACAATAAAAGAAAAATTTGCTGCTTCATTATTGTGAAATAATGGATTAAGCTCAAAGTAATCAGATTTCACACTTCCTGTGACATCACCTACCCTCTCTATGCAGGTTTGAAATGGCTCTTGCTGTGGGATGGTTTTCACTATGTATGCATTAAGAAATGTAAGACGACACATCTGTGTCTGGGGTTTTTCTCTTCTTTATGTAATTGCATTATCACTTGCTTTATAAATATTTTAGTAAAGATGAGAGAATTCAGGGGGTTAATTAAACATTGCCAAGAATTGTAAAAACTACACTACTTCTATTCATTAAAAGCTTCTGACAAGAGAAACTGGTAGATTTTTCACCAGCTTAAAGATGTCTCAAAGAAATCTACTGATTGATGAAGATCAAAAAATTCATATAAGCAACAGGGATCACTGTCCAACTGCTGCTGCTCTTACTGGGCCATTTGGCAGCTTGGATGCTACCCTGGGAAACCAAACCATTTAAAGCAAAACCCAGTCTAATTCTTTGTGGACAGTAGGAAGCCAGTTGCAATAGGAAATTTAAACTGGACATTTGTGTGTGTAACTGTAAGATAACAGACTTCATCAGAGTAAATTTGGATGCTTCTGTTTACCCCCATCAAGTGTATGAAATTTACAAATGCTACATATTCAGTCTAATTCCTGTCAGTGCATAGAGTCCTCTACTCTTCCTCTTGACTACTTAGGATGCCACTTATCATGAACAATTTAAAATATTCCGCAAAGTTTAAAATGCCATGAAATATTCTCAGTAAAGTCTTTGTCTCACAGGTCATTTGAGATCCAACCATCAACTGCTGTTTGGACAATAAATTACTTTATATTTTTATCATAACATTGCCATTGCAAAAGAAAGCCTTGTCTTATTTTTATTAAATTAAGAAATAGAACTTCCATTTTTCAGTATTCACCTTACAGTGTTTCTTATTTTGCAATACTTATTTCACTCCTTTTTGTAATCTCTGTATGTTTAATAAATAACAATTCTCTTAGCCAACTAATCGCTATATTACCTAGTGATTGAGCTAACTTAGAAGTCATGCTCTCCCAAAAGATTTGACTGGTTAGGTTTTGGCTGACCTTATGTAAAGGCATGAGCTGTGATTTTAACAACATTCTTGAGGGCAGCTGCTGCAAAAAGGGGACTTCTGGATACCATAGCAGAAAGCACCTGGTAATACAGCAGATGATTACTGGAATTAAACTATTTTGAGATTAAATGGCCTTTTCTCAAATGCCAGTAGAGCCAAAACAGTAATTATGGAAATATGTAAATGAGTTTCTAGATTTATTTTTGTAACAGTTGCACTGATTGATTTAAGCTTTTTCATTACTTTTTAGATCAAAAAGGCTATATAAAGCAATGCTGCCTGGAAGGAAGTTTCTCAATAGTCATAGGAACACATCTTTATGTTTGTTTCCTGAATCATACTCTATGCCTGGTAGAGATATTGCTTTAGAGTTATGTTTGATAAACTGTTTTTATCTGCTCTTCCTTCTTTAATACAGTGACCCATCTCCCAACTCAGTGTCTCAGTCTGACGTGTACAAGATGCTGCACGCCAACCAGGAGGAGCCCAGTCAGCCGCGCCAGTCTGGCTCCTTTAAGGTGCTCCAGAATTTAGTCTCCGAGGAAGGTGGTTAATAACAATATATTCTACCTGTTCAAATAATTTTAAAATGTTTGTGGGAAGGGGGAATTCATGAAGAAAATAAGAAAGATTAGAGATACAAGAATTTCTGAAAGTCCAAATCATTCCTAATATAGCTACCACACCAGTCTCCTGCCATTTCCCTTCCTCGCTTGTATAGCAAGCAGTCTTCTCTGTGAATACAATGCAGATGCTGATCACGTTTTCCAGAATCTCCTCTCAGATTTTAAGATCTTTAATATCCAAAGATGACTTTTACTGAACAATAAAGTTTTGTCTGTGAGAATTTTTGGGACAAGCTGCTTATACTCATGACACCCTCTTCCACATCCAGGAAAAGAAGAATTTGAACAAACTCCTGAAATCCCCTTAAAACCTATTTCCTCTTCATTCTAAATAAAAATTGAAGAAGACAATATAATTTATAGTCATATTTCCTTCAAATTAAGAAGTTTTGAAAAGAAAATTATTTAAGGCTGCAAGGTTGTTATATTTACAGTAAGCATAAAGAGCAAAATACAACCAAAATTAACCTAAAAGGTAATATTTTAAATTTTAATGTTTATATATCAATATTTACTAGAGAAGGAATAAAGACATCTAATTGTCTACATATATATCATTGTGGGATTTTACTTAGCATTTTCTTGTATTTTGCTATTATTTTGTTTTCATATCATGTTACTAATCTTTCCAAATTGTTATATGGTTAGTTATATAAATAAGAAGCTTTCTGACAATAGGTATTGATCCTCCTCCCTCTCTGCTATATCCAAGACCTATTCTCAGAGAATTAGGTGTTGTCCATGAGGCAGAGAGCACTGCATATGCAATCTTTTTTGTACTTGCTTTTGGCTACAGCTTACACAATATTTCTCCTGATTCCAAAGAGGTGGAATCTGACCTACTAAACTTTTCTAGTGACACTGCATTGTTTGTTCATGTAACTGAAAGCCTGTAAATACATCCAGAAGTGTATGTACAGTACAGAAAGTACAGAAAAGTGCAGAAAAGTACTTAACTGCATCAGATACTTTTATATTAGCCTGTACATAACAGGATTGTTTTGTTTTTCAGATGGGCGCCCTGTGGGAACAAGAAGTGTGAAAGCACCTGTAACAAAGATACCTACTGCCATGCCTGGTGTCCAGAAAGTGCCGCTGTGTGACAAATGTGGGAGTGGGATTCTGTAAGTTGTTTCTTTTTAGTTGTAGAAATCCCCAGCTCAAGCACACGTCATCCTCAAACACCACTGCAAACTACAGAAGTGTGTTCCAATAATAATAGTGTGTTCTGAGAGAACAGAGATATAAGAATATATTGTTCTAAATGTCAAATTATAACCTGTACCTTCAACAATTTCAATACAGATTATTTAAGTTTTGACAAAGTACCACTGAGGTTTTAATCGAAATTTCTCAGGACCTTTTGCAAGTCAACTATTAAAAAAACACATAATGAAACCAGCAGTTACCCATGCTGTGCTGTGTGTCAGGCTGTGACTTCTCAAAAATTTCTTGTTAATGCAAAGTATCCTTGTCCCAACCCAGTGGGAGTATCCAGAAAGCCTGTGGGCCTGTTTTAAAACTATCAGATTTCTACCTGGTTGACATCACTAATTTCAGCAAAGAACACAAACAATGATGAACTGAGAAAACACAGACATGAAGAAAAACCAAAGTGGTTTTGAAAGTAACTTTGTCAACCTTTTAATAGGTTAGGTTGTGGTTTCTGTCTTGTAACCAAACCAACATGTTTCTTCAAACTCTTCATTATCCAGTGCTCGTGAACTATGTGATCAACTCTACAGCATTTTATGTCACCTACTCAAACTCAGCATCCAACCTTAAATGATACAGTAGTTTCTAAAACCACAAGCTGAACAACTCTAAAGCCTTAAAATAAATACCTAGAACATACCTTGTATCATAGAATCATAGAATGGTTTGAGTTGGGAGGAACATTAAAGATCATCTAGTTCCAACTCCCCTGCCATGGGCAGAGACACCTTCTAATAGACCGGGTTGCTGCGCTTTCTTTTCTCATTTTAAATTCATATGAATTGATAGGGCTTTTTCTTTTCATTGTTTCCATATAGAGGGACAGTGGTGAAGGCACGTGATAAATACCGGCATCCAGAATGCTTCGTGTGCTCTGACTGCGATCTCAACCTGAAACAAAAAGGCTACTTCTTTGTGGAGGGCCAGCTGTACTGTGAAGCTCACGCCCGCGCCCGCATGAGGCCACCAGAGGGATACGAAACAGTTACGGTTTACCCAAAATGCTAGTCTTAGGTTAGCACACAAATGTATGCATGCACACCAAAAGCCGTTACCAGCTTAGAACTGCAGTACAAGTGTCAGGATTTCTGCCTAAATCCAAAGTAGCAGCTTTTACACCTTTCCCTGGGGGATTCTGAGAGAGGCAAAGTCCTTGTTAGCCAGCAATAGTATATTATACCAGCAAAATTCTGCTAAAATATTGGTTTTGAAACTGTCAATATAAGTCAAGGAAGTATAAACTGAAAAAGCTCTCCTAGAACACAAAAAGTGAAACAGCTGAGGTATTACATGAATGCTACAGCATTATGTACACACACATATATATATATATATCTTATATACATAAGAACTGTAAGCAAGACATTTTTGAACATAAATCAAGTATTTGTGCAAACACCAACACCATCAAAGTCTTACAGGCTGGGCCGCTATAAATGTAGAAACGTGACAGATTAGAAAAGCAGCTATTTTACATGTTTAGTACAAACAAGCAGTTGTTCATGTCTGTTATTGAACTATCATTAATGTATGCCCCAAACATGTTTTGCTTACTTTGCTCTGAATTTGGGGTTATATTGCCTTAATTTTCTGATGCAGCAACTGTGATAAATAATATATGTCAAGTCACACAATAAAATGGTTAGTATAATAAAGACTGGTTAGTATGAAGAAAAGCAAAAGTTCTACGTTGTCTTAATGATTTTGAAATTATATCAACTTTCACATCACTTTGCAGGAAACTGTTCTAAGGCATGGACAAACATAAATTGGTTGTTTTTGACAAAGAACCTCACACTCTAATAGGAATTCATTGTGAATTGAGAATGAAAATAAATTTTAAAACTTTTCTGCAGAAAATTATACTGGATTTTTGTATCTCCATCTTTTAAATTGCATAATAGAACAATGGGAAAATCACAATATCTTTATTGCTGCTAAATTAAAGCTTGGACAACTTTAAAAATAAATGTTAATTAAAATATGCAAAGGTGAGGTCTTTTATTAAAAAGTTTGGTGAAGTCCTAAGGAATAAAAAAACCAAAAAGCTGAAAGAATATGGGTTTTTAATCAATTTCTGAAACTTGTCAAGGACTACATTGTTTTCTGGTAGGTGCCAGCTAGATAAACACACGTAAAGGGAAAACCATACTTAGCACTTTTAGAAAACATCAAACCAAGTAATAAGTTCTTTATTGGGGTATTTTGAACCTGGTCTAAAGTAGGAAAATCTACAAAATTTTATATAAAGTCCACAAGACTAGCAAAAAATTAACAACCCAGAGAAAAACAATCTTATGTACTTTTCCCATTCTGTAATGTAATAAGACTGTAATACAAGTAGAATATGGAATCAAAATATACATACTTTAAATTTATTTTAAAAATTCACAAGCCCTAAAGATTTAAATACAATGTCCACACATTCAAAAACTTTCCAAAATGTCTTAAAGTATTTTTTCAGAATTCAAAAGTTTTAAAAATGTGTGTGTCACTGCATTTATTACTTACATTTCCATATCAAAAGCAGAGATTAAAAAAAAATGTGTTGCACCCTTTTCAAGGTTAGTTCCTGAATTATTTTTGGGCACAAAACATAATTCTGCTCCTCAGATATCATGGAGGAAATGTGTAGTATTAATATTTTTCCATTGATAAAGCTCATAAATCTGAAAATCCTTTTGAAAATAAGAGTGTGCATAATGTCTATTTTTACAAACTTAAAATGTCATGGGTGTTTTCAAATGTTTGTATAATTTTTATGTCTTTGTGGAGTAACTAAAAGTAAAAATAAATCTACTATATATGATACATATTCTGTGTTTCTTTTCATCTGGTATGGAAAATGAGGAAATGTTAGTGTCAAGTGACCTGACTACAACAGAGGTTTGGATTTCAGTCTGAGAGAGCAGTGTGCTTTGGATGATCAGATGCCTGGCAAGTATGAAATACAATTTTTCTATTAAGCATTTGAGTACACATACAGGGTTTTCTAAAACAGAATGAGATGATGTGCTTTCCAAACTAAAGACTCAAACTCCTCTCTTTAACACACCAAACATACCAACTGTAAATGTGGGGAAACTCTTGGAAATGCAGATACAAGAAGTCATAGAACGTGTCTTGATGCTAAAATTCTGGGCTAAATTCAGTTGTATTGCATCATCACATAGTGCTATTTGGGGAGGTATGAAGTAGGATGTGATAGAATCAGAAAATAAGCTTTGATAGAATCAGAAAATAAGCCTAATTAATTGCAGGTACTGACCTAGATGAAAACCCGTACAACAATGTAACATCAAGTGAACCATGGTTTCACATTCTGTCTTCAGATTCAGATTCTGAACTCTCTGGTCCTGATAGAGGAGGAAAATAGGAAATCCCACCCCACAATCACTTCAGTCTAGGAGAACTGATTGTAGTTTTAAATGTGGCAGGAAGATACACCAATTCTCTCTATTGCATCCTCAAGATCGAATTCTTTATCTCAGTAGGGTGTCGTTGGTTCCTGGTACACAAGGTGGCCACCTAAAGGTCCACCCACTTTCTCTTCTGGCTTCAGAATAGTGCAGCCAGTCAATCCTGATGGTAGCTTAATGCTACTATGCCTCTCAGCTGTGCCTAGACTCTTACAGACATTACAAGCCAAAGGCAGGCATGGCATTTATTTTCAGCTGGAGAAAAAGGTAGGAAGTGTGACCTCACATGCTTTTTATCTCTACTCTTCAAATATGGATCAACAAGTGTGAAAAGCTTTCCCTAGCTATGCTACTGCTGCATAAACAGCAGGGCTGTTCTGGGAGATGCTAAAAACTTATAAGAAACTGCAATATTCCAAATGAGGAAGCCAAGAATTACTTCTGAAAATACATAGATTAATTTATATGTTATTTTTGAATCAATTCTTCCAAGACAAACACTTTTGGTCTTTTAAGTAATGCAGTTTTGCAAAAAATCTGAAATCTCAGAAAGCACTCTAAAGTAGCTAAAAGAAATTGTTTTTTCCATCAGCTAAATATTCCTTAATTTCTTCAACTATCTTTCATCACATAAAAAATTAGACATGTTCAGATCAGAAGTGGGCTATTGAATGTAAACCCCCCACTGTTCCCACTGACTGCATTTTGGTTCACATCATACAACTTCAGAGTGCGCAAAGTGGTTTCCTTCAGGATGAAATTCAACCAGTTGTGATCTGGGAGCACTGCTAATGCACGCAACCACTAATGGGGACTCAATACATAGAATCAAACTAGAGCTGAATAGACTATGCCTGAAACATGTTAAGGCTGATGCCTCAATATCAACTGATCTGCTCCTACTGCATCTTGCTGCCTTTTAAAACACACCTAGCTTTAAGAATTGCTTGTAAGTTTCATAGAGGAAAGGCCTCTTAACAGAAATTAAATTACTGACTTCTTATCCAGACTCAGACCTGATTTCAGATATATCAAAGCTCAGAGCTGTTTGATCAAGACTTCTGGTTCAAATTCCTATAAACCATATCAAGGAGAATAACTCTGCAGCTGGGTATAGATCTGACTTGCTTGTAAAAGACATGTTCTTGATTTAAACTCCATTTTAGGGGTCTTTTTCACAAGGATAAGACCATTATTTTCCTAGTGGGAAATAAAACATTTGCTGGCATGCATACAGCAAATTTTCTCTATGAAAGCAAGCATACTCTGCAGATTTACCCATTTCTGTTTCTCTTTTTTGCTCCTGTCATCCAAGCAAGCTATTCAGATAGTTTATTTGAAACCGTTTACAAGAAATCTCCACAAGCAGATTATTCTTATTCATTTCTAAGTGCATGAAGCTTTGAAATAAAATGCAAGTCTTCAGGTTATAGTCAGTGCCATCAACTAAAATCTTTGCCTCCACAGCATATGCTGAATAAAAAAATGTTATCTACACAATGAGTTCACAGAAGATTTTGTTTCTATATATGGTAAAGCACGTTTGTTTTAGTGTTCTCAGTGAGTGTTTGTAGTTACACACACTCTACCTAATCCTCCCTCTCTGCACACCAGAGCATGATCCAAAGACCATAAAGCTTTTAGGAGATCTTGAAGACTGTGTATTATATTACTTTGAAAAAAAAAATGCTCTTTTTGGCACATGAGAGGACAGTTGTCAAAAATAAACCTTTAAGGAAATACTGGTTTATACAGGGTAAACAAAATCACAGCTGTGTTAGAATGACAAATCACAAAACACAGAAGCTGTAGAATAGTTAAAGATTATTACTTTTACTCAGAAAACAAAATATTCCCTAAATACCAACAGGATTCTGAGAGGAAAAATCTCTTGCAAGGTTTTCACAATTTTTCTTTCTATGTTACTGTTCAAAACCAGATTTATATAGATGACTCATTCTCTGTATAATTATTTTTAAAAATAGTATATTCTTGAAAGTTTTTAATTATCCTGTAAAAACAGGAGTTTATAAAAAGTTAAATATCAATTAGACTAGATATCCAAGGAGATATGACTGGAATAATATGTTCAATGGCAATCAAAAAAAAATTAAGGACAAAAACAATAGTTAATACATGCAGCCAATTGTCTCTACACATTCAGGATAGAACCAAGTTTCTGTATTACAACAAAGAGCAATGGTCTGATTTTATGAAAAACTTGTAGGGTGTCAGTAGCAACACTTTATGCTCCTGGCACAAAGCACAGAAATATCCAGTTCATTTGCAATGAGAAAGGAATCTGAGTTTCCCAGCACCAGTTTTGCAGGGTAATTATAAAGCGCTCACAGGCTGTGCACAGAAAGCACAGGAATATGTGAGGAAGAGTAAATCCCAAAAAGAATCTATGATTGCACAAATGACAATCAGTCTTTCACTCTACTTACAGACAAAATATCCTTTTCATATATTGACTATTCCATTTGCGTAGAAATCATTCAATACATTATTAATAAATGAATGCTAATTAATAATCATGTTTCTGAATGAAATTTCTCTATTATAATTGGCAGTGTCACAAATAATTCTCACCACTGCTTTACTTTGTGCAATTTGGCCATTTTTACCTCCATATCTTGCACATTTAAGAAAGTTGGGAGTAGAATAAAATTGTCAAATATAAGAAACTTAACTAAGACACTTTTATTCTGGCTTTCTAGTGTTTTCCAAGAATTGCATTCCTTTCTGCTGTTCTACTGTTGCAAATTCCCTCAAATTTGTTTTAATTTCACTGCAAGAATATCCCTATATTCCAAATCATGGTCATGTTTACAGAGAGCTTCTGTTCATTGCTCCAGGTCTCTTGCACCTCTTTCAGCAAGCCAGTACAAAACTACACACAAGTAGGATGTAGGAAAACTCTACTTGTTTTAAAATTATATTCTTCCACTGTCTACCCTACCTCACCCTACAAGAAAAGCATATATTACAAGATAACTCAGAAGTAGAAATGGTCCAACTGTACCAGCCACTGTACTGAGAATTAAAAATAATTGGTAGCCGCAGTTTAAAATTCAGACTAAGACAAGGTAGTTACAGTATGGAAGCAAAAATGGCATGATGACATATAAACATTTTTTCACACAAAGAAAGAACACACAGAGTGTGAAAACTAGTCATACACCAAGACACCAGCAAGAACTCTTATCAGCTGATCCAGTTACTGGCTGGCTCATAACAATTTCTCTCTTCCCTAAGTAAAAATTAATTGGAAAAAAGAGAAGCCAGGTAAAGATCCTGCATTGTATTAACAGGACTAGTTCTTTAAACTTCTGCTTGAGTATAAATTAATGTAAGGCTACACAATCTCAGGAACTTCAGAAGATTCCTTAATCCTAATACTGGAGTATAATTCTAAAAATATGTACTTGTTAGTTCTCTGACTAATTGTTCATCTAACTGTTTCCATTCTTGTTATGAAATTCTTCTCTGTGAGCACATGCACCACCCAGCTCTGGTAATGGCCTTCCCCACATATTTCCTCTTCACTGCTTATTAACAACTGGCCTTTCTGAATCCAGAGCTACTCTCACCCTTGACAAGGTACAAAAGTGTAGTGTTTCAGAAATTACACACTGACACACGGTGCTGTTTTTCCTTACACATCCACAGAAATGCCAGCAAGGTAAGTTCCCTTATTAAGTATGAAGTTTTAGTGACCCCATCGATATTTTTCTTTGAAAAACATGCCCAAACACAAATGGGGCTTTTGATGTCTGTTAGCAAAAATTGCAGCAGTTATTCCTGCTTCCTGCTCTAGGAAGAAGTAAGGACTGAGTAAAATATGCTTTACACTGGTAACATCTGGGCAAATAGCAAGCTGTCAAATCAATCATAGGTCTACTGTGGCATGTAAAGAAAAAAAGGCAAAAGCTTTTTTTGAGGCATTCAGAACACAGTGTTGCACTAGATCTCACTGCTGTTTGCCAAAAGGCTTTCCATGGCAATTAGATTTCCAGGAAACAAAGCCTCCTCCTGAATGCTGAAAGGGCTCAAATTCATGTTCTCAACACAACACAAGACATAATACAGAAAAGTAGGACAATCTGTTTTTTCCCAAAATTCCAAGGTCAGACAAAAATGTTATCTCTAATTTTATATTTAATGTACCAATAACAGAGGATGCTGGATACATGGTACAAAATAATTAGGAGAGCAGAACAGTATGAATACTTACACTCATACAGATTCCTATATGAAAGTGGGCAAGTCTGCCAACAGTAGTGATACCAGAATCCTGTTTTGAATGTATCCCTTAAGTGACTCGGCCATTGATACTTCAAACATTGCTGGAGAGGTCAATTTACATCTGACTCATACACTGCCTCTCAAGCTAGAGAATCAAACTGACATTTCCAAGTATTTAAGGGATTTTGTCTCTATGATCACCCGGTCAGATCCCAGTGCCTCTCATACTTGTATATTCACTCCTATCATGTTTCAATAAACCTGTCAAGCTTGCACCTGTTCAAAGGTTGGTGGAACATGTCTACTGATCATCTCACAATAATCAACAAGTGACAGCTGTGCCTGTAGCTGATTCTAACATTTCTATCATAATGAGGGACATAGACAAATTTCATTAGCTGTTCATATTTAGCCCATATTTCTTTAAGAAGATTCATGAGGCTATAAAGACCTGAATCATGCACTCTCAAGACAGATTACCACCTGATACTGTAACTTATGAGAACAATGGACTGCTTCTGAATATGTCTCTCTTCTTTTATTTCTTTTTCCTTTTTTTATTAAAACCAGTCAGCAAGTAACTGTTGCTGACTTTTTCTGGTAAAGCTTTCTTTAAGGAACAGACAGTCAATGTCAAACACTAATTAAGGAAAATAGGAGTCATCCTTGGCACTTCTTGAACCTTCATGTTGAAAGAGGAATGCCAGACATTTTCCTAAAGCTTTACATTAGATGACGTTGAAGCATTTTGCAAAATAAATCAGTACTTTAAGGGTTCAGAATGTATTCAGCAGTTTTTAAGAATATACCAGTTCTGATATTAATAAAACAATAGCCTCTAATCATACCTGCTTATAAAAAGAAAAGGGAAGGGAAGGGAAGGGAAGGGAAGGGAAGGGAAGGGAAGGGAAGGGAAGGGAAGGGAAGGGAAGGGAAGGGAAGGGAAGGGAAGGGAAGGGAAGGGAAGGAAGGGAAGGGAAGGGAAGGGAAGGGAAGGGAAGGGAAGGGAAGGGAAGGAAGGGAAGGGAAGGGAAGGAAGGGAAGGGAAGGGAAGGGAAGGGAAGGGAAGGGAAGGAAGGGAAGGGAAGGGAAGGGAAGGGAAGGGAAGGGAAGGGAAGGGAAGGGAAGGGAAGGGAAGGGAAGGGAAGGGAAGGGAAAAGTCAATTCTTCTCATATTTGAGAAAAAACAATTCACTTTCATCTTCATAGAATGCCTCTTCCATCTTAAAATGACTACCTTTTAAAAAGTAAGATAAAGCCTTAACTCATAGACTTACCTCCCAAAAAATACATTTTGAAACTGATCTTCCCCCTTTACTGGAATTTGTTCTACAGTTTATATATTCTTCCTGAGGTCAGGAATAGATACTCTTTATAAAAAAAGAAAAAAAAATAAAAGGTTTTTTACTTTGTTATTTTTACAAGGTTTTACCTCCACATCCAATTCACTTATACACAAAGCAGAAATTATTTTCTCCTAAGTAAACGAGTAATTACTAACTTTCTTTCCATAACTTTTTTTTTTTCACCAAAACCTTTAATGTTAGGTTTCATACTAACCTGTGCAGCAATTTCCAGCTTAAAAGTGTTCCAGTCAGCTGCCCACAGCTCTTAAGGCAAGCAGTGGGGAATGAGATGAGTGGGCCGTTCTGGTTACCACATGAGGACAATAGCATCTACATGGTCTCATTCAAAAACTGATGTCAATACCATCTTCTGGGGGACAAAGGAGATCTCCATCACTTGCACACAAAGCCTGGGACTGTTCCACCAGTGCTCTGCAGAGAGATTTTGTCCCTCTTCCTGCCTTGGTAGCCAGAGAAGTTCTGATCTGGCCAGCTCTCAGAAGAGCCTGCAGGTCAGAAGAGACAAAAGTAAATGGGAGTTTTTGGAAGTTACTCTCAAAATACTCTTCATCACACAAGGTGCTAAACATCATCTCTTCACAGATTTTACTGTCCCTGTTAGCTGGCCTTGTTATGGTGTTTTTTGCTCTTGTCCGTACCAACTGGTCACTACAATTTTTTCTTGAATTCCATTTAGTCCATGCCTAGCTCTTCCTTACAATGCAAATGCTGGCATTTTATCATATTCTCCCTATAATTTTAACTTTGATTTGCCCCTGCATATTCCAGGAGATTTCTTTTCCTTCCTTTTTTCTAATAAATTAATGATAAACTTAATTTATGAAGTCTAGAAAATTCCAGAAGAGCATCTTTGAAGTGAACTTTAGGCTTATTCTTCTCAACTTTTCCTCCATTTTTTACTCTCTCTCACCATTAAAATCTAAGACTGAATTACAGTGTGTTTAATCTCTTCCAAGCTTGCTCAACAGCCCAAAATATTTCAAAAATCCTTTATAGTTTATATCTGCTGTATAACTTTGATACCTTTTGGAAGTGGGCTTTTAGAGGATTGGGTTTTTCCCCCAAGCATCATATTATTCCTCAAAATTAGTAATACAATCTCATAACTAATTACCCTGTCTTTACTCATATAACTGCATGCCACTAAACAAATAATGTATTTCAGAATCCTTACTATGCTTTTTCCTCATTTTACTTGTCAATACTTCCTGAATTTTGCTCACTTACTGCTAAATTTCTGGCAATTTCCTGATGCACAGTGTCACTCTATTTCATCTGCTCCTGTTCTTGGTTTTCAGTTTCTCTTCCCTCCACATCTCTTGTTAATATTTTTGGGTGGTTTTCAATAAGAAGCATGTTGTAATGGAGCTGCAAATTAGATGAGTCCTTATGTTAAAAACAGGTAACTATATCATGTGAAAGAGCTCATGAGAGAAGGAAGAACAGCTACCATAAATCATCACTGGCTGCTATAACAGAAAAAACTAAAACTGGTTAAACCAATTGTTTATTTTCAGACAACTAACAGTCTCACTGTTGTTTTCTGTGATTTTGTGCAGTGTTTAACTTGCCAGAATGTCTTTCTGCACTGGACAGGTTTCCTGTATTTCACGTAAGAAATCCAAAAATAATATTTGTTATTTTTCATTGGTTTTCTTGTTGGAGAAATATGGACGGTCTCTCATAGGTCAATATCTGGATGTGTGTTTAAAGAAAACGAAGTGCACAATGTAGTTTATCTCTAAACAAAGCAATGTACTGGCCTTTTTTCAGATAAATATGTACATCTGAATTTTGCAGTGATCCTATTGCTTTCAAGCCAAGACGTCCATTATGTTTTCAGGTCAAGACCCCCATACCCATTCCCTGTTTGTCTCAAATTTGGGACTAAACACTTTATTTAGGATGCTGTCGTATTTTCAAAGAGCTCATCTTGTTTATTTACAGCAAACAACTCTAGAAGGCTTTTATTGTCATCCCTCCTAGTCTTACTGACTTTTCAGGAATCCAGGAATATCACAACACAGATAAGCTAAGAACAGTCTCCATTGCACATAAACCCCGTGATGGCACCAACAGGCAGTAAAATACCATGAAGAAATTTCCAAGTAAACATTGTCTTTCAGGGTAGATCTATAATTTCATTATTTAGAGCCCTTATTTGGTCTATAAACTGATAGTACACCACAGGATTAACTCTCTCCCTGGCTGAGAGGAACGGCTCATACTGAGTACTATCACACTCATGGAGCAGTTCATACTGAGTGCTATCACACAGCACTTACAGGATGGCCAGGGTATCAGACCCAGCCAGAATGGGTTTATAAAGGGTAGGCCACATCTGACCAACCTGGTCTCCTTCTATGAGCAGGTGACCCATCTGGTGGATGCAGGAAAGGCTGTGGATGTTGTCTATTTAGACTTCAGTGAGGTCTTTGACACTGTCTCCCACAGCACACTGCTGGAGAAGCTGGCTGCCCACGGCTTGGACAGGAGCACTCTTTGCTGGGTTAGGAACTGGCTGGATGGCCGGGCCCAGAGGGTGGTGGTGAATGGTGCTGCATCCAGCTGGGGACAGTCACCAGTAGTGTCCCTCAGGGCTCAGTACTAGGACCAGTTCTATTTAATATTTTTATAGACAATATGGATGAGGGCATCGAGTCCTTCATTAGTAAATTTGCAGATGACACTAAGCTGGGAGCTTGTGTTGATCTATTGGAAGGAAGGAGGGCTCTGCAGAGAGACTTAGATCGGTTGGATGGATGGGCAGAGTCCAACAGCATGAAGTTTAATAAGTCTAAGTGCCGAGTTCTACATTTTGGGCACAAAAATCCCCTACAACATTACAAGCTGGGGACAGTGTGTCTGGATAGTGTTCAGACAAAAAGGGACCTGGGGGTACTGGTTGACACCTGGTTGAATATGAGCCAGCAGTGTGCCCTGGTGGCCAAGAAGGCCAATGGCATCCTGGCCTGCATTAAGAATTGTGTGATCAGCAGGAGCAGGGAGGTCATTCTTCCCCTGTACTCGGCGCTGGTGAGACCACATCTTGAGTGCTGTGTCCAGTTCTGGGCCCCTCAGTTTAAGAAGGACGTTGAAATGCTTGAGAGCATCCAGAGGAGGGCAACGAGGCTGGTGAGAGGCTTGGAACACAAGCCCTGTGAGGAATGTTTGAAGGAACTGGGGTTGTTTAGCCTGGAGAATAGGAGGCTTAGAGGTGACCTTATTGCTCTCTACAACTTCCTGAAGAGAGGCTGTAGACAGGTGGGGGTCAGTCTCTTCCACTGGGCAGCAACTGACAGAACAAGAGGACACAGTCTCAAGCAACGTCAGGGAAGGTATAGGTTGGATATTAGGAAAAAATTTTTCACCGAAAGAATAATAAAGTACTGGAATTGTCTTCCTAGGGAGGTGGTAGAATCACCATCTCTGGATGTGTTTAAAAAAAGACTGGACATGGCACTTGGTGCTAGAGTCTAGTTGAGGTGTTAGGGCATAGGTTGGACTTGATGATCTTAGAGGTCTCTTCCAACCTCATTATTCTGTGATTCTGTGATTCTGAGATTCACACACATACTTCTGGTAATGCTAACTTGATGTGTATGTCAATTCCTGCCACGTATAGTGGCAGAACTCACTGTTCTTAATGGTTGTATGCTCATTAATAAAGAAGATGCAATATTCTGAGAAATTTCCACAATTTGGATGGCTAGTATCAGGAGTTGATAAATTAATTTATCCAATTCATATGGTGAATTATTCTTGCATCACTAGTTCATCCTTCTGGCTCTTGCATTCCTTGGAAAAATGCTTTCTGCTGTCCCTCAGACCTTTCATGGTACAGTAAGGTATTTTACAACTTAACAAACATTTTGTAAGTTACTTTTGACAAAACAGCCCAATATAAGAAAAAAAAATCCTACTTGATTTGCTAGCATAGCTTAAGGACAAGCTGAAATCCCTGACTCAAAGATCAAGACCAGTAACTGTTAAAAGCCATTCCTGAAACTTTAAGGGCAAATTTCTTCATCAGTGACTCCCAGTAAAAGGCTCTAATTCTAGGGAACACAGGAGCACTGAAGAAACACGTCTGGAGGCAACTTTGTCACTAATCTTAGAATAGGATCCATAAAATTCTCCAAAACTGTATGCAAGGGACAGATTTCAGTGACAGATTTGATGCTGTATTAATTATGGATTGCACACATAAACCAAAATTTGTTCCCCTTGTGATGCAACAAAAATTAAAACCAAAACCAAATTATTTCTCAGTTGGTAAGTAGCTAAATATAAGATTTATGTTTGTTGGTGTTATGTAATACTGCTGGCCTAATTCCAGACACTAAACTCCTCAGCTGTCCCTCAACAGGTGTAAAGTGGTTTCACTATCTTTGTACTTCTGCAAAAACACATTAGACCTATTTGGAGATCCTGAAAACCTTCAGTATTACCATTCTTAAGGACTGAGAGTCATGACCTCACCTTGACTCTCTTACCTACATAACTGCAACCACCCACCAAAATTATGCTCAAATGGACGGTCTGCAGAACTATGATCTTTTGGTGCTATAAACACACATAAACTTTCAGCATCAGCACTGAATGACAAGTCCCATGACTGAATATTAAAAAGCCCAACATCTCCCAACACTGAACTAGTCAAGCAATTATATTCCAAAAGCCACCAGCGTTCTCTTGAAAGATTTCTTCCCACCGCCTGTTTTGGTAGCCAGAGAAGTCCTAGTCCGGCAAGCACTCTGCAAAGTCTAAGTCATCATATTCCAGATTTTTTTAATTTGAACGTTAAATTAAAAGGCTGCGTTTGAACTTGTTCTTTCACCTACAAATCCTGCCAGATCTTACACTCTGAGGGCCAAGCGGGCCACACGAAGAGGCTTCCGCCAGCCCTGAGGGCGGCCGGGCAGTGAGGGCTTCCCGTGCCCTCCCTTCCCGGCCTTCCTCCGCCACCCTGCGGGCGGGTCCCGGGCTGGTGAGCCACGGCAGCCTCCGGCGGGGAGGAAAAGTGGCCGGAGGAGAGCCTGTGCTGGAATGAAGGGCTGTCCCGCGGTGGTGCCGAAGTCCCCCGCGGTTGGTGTTTTGCCAGGTTTGCTTCGCCTCTTTCCAGGACTCACTCCTGGCGGGAGCCCCGGCTGCCCCCGCAGGGACGCTTCCCAGCACCGATGCTCCTGTAGATGATCCTGTGCCGTGCCAGGAACGGCAGCAG
Source organism: Vidua chalybeata (assembly GCF_026979565.1). Lineage (NCBI taxonomy): Eukaryota > Metazoa > Chordata > Aves > Passeriformes > Viduidae > Vidua > Vidua chalybeata. The sequence continues at coordinate 38,804,082 of NC_071533.1, forward strand.
AGCAGGAGAAAGGAGCAATTATGACATTCCTCAAGCTGAACAGCAAGGCTGAATAGCTTAGAAGGATATTAAAAAAAAAAAAATTATGTGCATATCTACCTGTATATATGCACTGTGTACAACACATCTCTTCTAGCATTGCACTGTTTGTAGTTCGGAGTTCATTTTTAGTGCCATTGTCCAAAAGCTTCAGAGGTTTAAATTAACGAATGTTACGTCTGCCAGCAGAGGGAGCCAATTTTATTCCATAAACATAGGGGGAAAGCATTTTTGAACAGGAACGTTCCTGGTCTTTTTACATTTATCAAGTCAGAAAAGAATAAAATATAATAATTTTTCAGTGCCATCTATATACCATGATCTTGAAGGGCTCTGTGACTGATATAACCTTATCATTTGAATATCAGATGACAGTAGAATTAAATTTTGAAAGCCAAGTGGCATCACATACATTTCTTACATCTTGTGGCATCACATACATTTCTTTCCCTTTTTAAAATAATTCATTTCTTCATTATTCAATTATTTTAGACAGTAATAAACAACTGTGCTAATCACTTTTGACAGACAGCATATACAAAACAAGAACTCAGAGCAGCTTATTTATCACATTTAAAGTTGTTATTATGGTTGTAGCAGATCTATTTTTTGGTCCAGGACAATGATGGAAAATCAGTCGTTCTTTATTATTTATGACATCCTTCGATTTTTTAATTATATTTTAATTACACAAAGGTCAGCAGAATGCCTTGAGTAAGGATCAAATGTGCCTCCTTTCATACCATCTGACTGAAAAAAAAAAAAAACCTCCAAGTTCCAATTTACAATATAACTGAGTTAAGGACAATAGTTTTCATGCAGAAGCAAGTAATAATATTGAATAGCAGACTGCATCACCTTTTTATGTATATATATATGTATATATGTATCTGTGTATATACATATATATATATACATACATATAAAACCCCCTAATATTCCTTAAATTTTAATGGAAATGTTAAGGAAAATTTTAGTCATTATTTTGAGGAATTCTTAGTTTTAAATGTTCTTTCATAAGTCTGGAATTTGAGGAAAGGATCTTAAAAATATGTCAGAAAAAGTAAAAACATAACACTAAAATGAGCTGCATTGTGGCAAAAAAATAACAAAATTCCTATGTCACTTGCAGTTTATAATGGTAAACTCTAAGTCAGGTAGTGGTGTAGGGATTGTTGCAGACAGCAGAGCTTGGGCATTATTGTCAATAAGCTTTCTAACATATAGGATTGAATACAACACTGGTTTTTCCTCAAACATTATGTCCACCCATACTGCAAGAGTGGCAAATTTTAGTTAAAACACATTAAGGGATCTGATTAGTTCTTTGTAATCTCCAAGTACAGCTAAACCTCAGTCTGCTGAGGCTGCATTCCTAAGAATTGCAGCTGTAAGCAGTTTAATCAAAAATAAAGCAATTTTTCCTATAATAATTTATATAGCAGAGAGGGAAAATGTAGCTTAGGAAGTACATGTAACCTATATGTTCAGGAAAAGCATTTATAGTGGGAAGGATAGGAAGCCTGGAGCTCCCAGTACTGACAAGCCTGACAAGCCTGACTTTCTAGAAGCAAACTTTTCTGTATAGATTTCCATTCTGAAAGATCTCAGGTGCTTCATCTATGAAGCCAACCACCCAGCACAGTAATAAGTGTGTAAGCATTTTTTGAAATAGTTGCATTTTCCTTGCTCTCATCATCTTCCTCAGATGAATCAATGTCAGTCAAGTAAGTCAAGGGTAAAGAACATAATGAAAGGAAAATAGTGGTTAGCAGAGTGTTAGCATCAGTACTAAATGACTGATGACAGAGCTCCAATCTGAAGAGCTGGAAAGTGACAGATTAAGGGGTGTTACTGTATTAGTTATCTGGAGTCACTGAATAGATATTTATGCATCATAAACCCATTTAAAAGTGAAATTAAAGTTTAGTCTAAAGGGAATGGCATAAATTTAGCATCTTAAAAAAAAAAACTTTATCAAGATTAAATGCTCTGTGGAATGGAATATTATCCTTTTAGATTTTAAGAAATAATGACACTAATCAACTAATGAAGTGTATTCTTATACATTCCCCATACAAGCTCCAGGCTTTATTTCTTATGCCTTCACAGATATTTATTCCCATCTGTTTCATCCTTTTCCTCTTTTTTTTTCCATTTTTATTCCCAATGGAAACTATCCCACCTCCTGTTCTGTTTTCATTTTCTGCACTGAATGCTTAGCTTTGACTCTGAATTTGTCTCAACTGCAGGCAGCTTAATTATTTCTTCAAATCTTTTTCTTACCCTAGATGAAAAATGTCCTCTGGCTGCCATTTTTCACTATATATGGTGAAAATATACAGGATAAATAAAATCAGTACAGGCAAATTTGCAAGTTTTCTTAGATTTATGAACTTACACAAGAAAAGGAACAATGGGGGGTTTATATAGCACCCAGGATAATGTGGTCCCATTTTTCTGACAACATAAAAGTATTACTGTGCTTTCAACTGGAACTGTTTGGTCATGATTATGTTCTTGCTTAAGATCACCAAATGAAAAATGAAGGTCAAATCATGAGTGTTAGAACTTGTGTGGGATACTGCCAGATGTCTAAAAAAAACATCCAAAACCAGTAAACAATATCTACAGAGCCAAGGCCTTTTTCACTTTTGGTACTGCCACACTGGAGAGCAGACTCAGGGTGTGTGGGAGACTGGGAGGAGACACAGCCAGGACAGGTGACCCCAACTGACCAAAGGCATGTTCCACACCCTATGGCATTATGCTCAGTATCTAAAGTGGGGGATGTTTGGAGTGATGGCTTTGTCCTCCCAAGTCACTGTTACGTGTGATGGGGCCCTGCTCTCCTGGGGATGGCTGAACACCTGCCTGCCCATGGGAAGCAGGGAATTCATTCCTTGTTTCGCTTTGTTTGCGGGTGTGGCTTTTGCTTTCCCTGTTAAACTGTCTTTATCTCAACCTGTGAGTTTTCTGGCTTTTACCCCCGATTCTTTCCCCAGTCCTGCTGGTGGAGGACTGAGCAAGTGGCTCCATGGGACTTGGCTGCTGTCTGGGGTGAAAACACCGCAATTTCCAACAGAAAGCTCTGAGATGGATATCACACATCAGACCTGTCTGCCATGCAGATGCAGAATAGAAAACCTGCAGCAGCACAGCACTGGAAACACATCTATTTAGATTTTATACATTTTATTATGAAAAGCAATATGCTGGAACCTTGTGTACAATGGAAGGGTGAGCCATATTTTACTTGTGCTTAGCATGTGGAACAGACAGCATGCCTAAGTTTTAAAAAGCTCACCATTTTTTGGTTGTTTTGGGGGAGTGGTTTTGAAACATGTTGGTTCACACTGTGTGGCACCATCACTTTATCAGGCAACCTCAGTGCTGTTCTTTCAACTGCTGGGAGATCTTGACATCAGGTAAGGAACCAAAGGGCAGGCAACAAGAAAGAAACAACCCGAGATGACAGAAAACTGACCCTTGGAAACCGGTTTAAGGGTTCGCTGTTTGAAGCTACTTAGCATTATTTGTGAGGAGGGCAGAATTAATTTATCCGAAATGAAAAGACCTGGAGTTAAATTCTACATATTAACGCACAGAGCATTTATCAAGGGATTCATGGGGACGACCTTTGGACCTCAGCATGCCGATGTGCCTGAGGAAGTGCGAGGGCCGATGTGGACGAGCCTGGCCTGGAAGGAGCAGTAACGCGAGGCAGCCGGGCCAGCGGGATTCCGGAGCGTCTCCGATGGATTTGTAGAAATGACGAGGAAATACTACCACCGTTTGGCAGCAGGCCGCTGATCCCAGACACACTGGGCTGAGCTCAGCCATGGCTGCCCACGGAGAGAACGCTCAGCCCCGCGCACTCCCCGCAGCGTGCCGGCCGCCGGCAGGCACGGCAGCACCGCAGGGCAGGGCAGGGCAGGGCAAGGCAGGGCAGGTGCGGGATTCTGGGGGAAATCCCGCGGCAGCGCGGCCCCTCCCGCCCCGCCGGACGGGAAGCTCTCGGGCCCGGGCCCCCAGCCGGGCGAGGCGGGGCCCGGGCAGCAGCGCGCGTGCGCCGCCAGGATGCGGCCGGGCCCGGCCCCCGCGGCGGCGCTGACGGACGGGGTGAGCCCGCCCCGCCCCGACCCGGCCCCCTCTCGCCATCCCCGGGGAATGGATGGATGGGTGCAAGACTAGGTAGGTAGGTATGTGGGTGGGTGTCCTTCCTCAGCGGGGAGGGGAGCGGCCCCGCCCGGGCCGAGCTAGCGGCGGAGCCGGGCCGGGCCGGGCGGGGCAGGGCGGGCTGCTGTCCCCGCTGCAGGCTGGGTGCTCGGCCGTCGCGTTTGGGCCTCCAGCCCCAGGGGCACCTCGGGGGGAGGTGCGGAGACCCCTCGATCCCCTTTCTGCAAGGCCCAGGTTGTGTCACACAGGGGGCAGTGGCACCTCCCGCACTGACGCCTTCCTATAGCCCCTGCCATTCTCCGTCGCCCTTGGGGACTCAGCTTGCCTGGCTTAAGTCACGGATTTTTTGGAAGAGGTCATCATAATGATGCAAGGCTCTTCTCGGTGGTGCCAAGCAATAGGACAGGAGGCCTCGGGCAGAACCCGATGCCCAGGAAGTTTCACCTGAGCACGAGAAAGAGCTTCTTTACTGTGCAGTGACAGCACTGGAACATATTGTCCAGAGAGAGCGTGGAGTCTCCCTCAGTGGAGATACTCAGGAACTGTCTGGACACGATCCTGTGCAATGTATTCTAGGATAACCCTGCTTGAGCAAGGAGGTTGGACCACATTGCCCTAACACCAAGGCTGTGGTTTTGATCCCCGTTATGGGCCATTCACTTAAGTGTTGCACTCATTGTCCTTGTGGTTCCCTTCCAACTCACTCGGTTCTGTAATTCTGTGACCCGCTGTGGTCCTTTCCAGCTTCACCCATGCTGTGATTCTGTGATGTCCATGATGAGCCACTATCAAAAGTGGCTGCTTTTGCAGAGCTTTTCTTTTTGTTCATGAACCTTATTCTTGCATAGTAATAATTCAAATAAAAAACGTTTACATAAACCCAGGCAAACATTTTTGTCACATTCTGGCTGGCACTTTTGTGGGTCCCACACTCCCAAGACCCTAGTAATGCAAATAACTGTGTTATCTAAAATTATGCTTCAGGAACCAAACTGTTTCTTGGCACTCCAGAATCACCGAAACATGAAAATCCTTCACCAGCAGATAATTTGTAGTAGATTATTATATTTTAACAGTAATGCTTATTTGGCTTATTTCTCTTTAGAATGCTTTTAATGGAAATAAAATTATTCCTATGTTGTGGGTTTTTTATTTCATGAGTAGCAATGGCATTGCACATGGAAGTGTCTCATACTTTGTAAGCAAACAGTTGTGCAGTAAGTCTTTCCAAAGGGTCCTAGTATAATTATTTTTACATGTGCTTGATAGGGTTTTTTTTGAGCAGTTTAAGCATTTTTTTTTCCTGTGGAATGTTGCAGTGAGCAGTACCTACACTCATCTGTCATCTTTTGTTCCTCTCTGTACTGCCACATCTGTTTTTGTCTGGCAGACTGAACTTGACTGGGGATTGATCTGTCTGGAAAAGTCCTCTCTAAATAGAAGGGTGTTTTTCCATCTGCATGAGCTCTCTGGTGAAGTTCATGTTAAAATGTCTGCAGTGACCAGTTAGGAGGACGCAGAGCAGGGACTTGGAAGGGAGAAGAAACAGCTGGCTGGTCTCTGTGGTGGCATAAGCCGCTCTCCCTGTCAGATGTGAAACTCAGTTCTAGAGGTTGTGTATGTCACACACATACCCCCACACTTTGCTTTTTCTCATTTTCCTGAAACTGTGTATTCCACATAAAGAAATGCATACTTACAGATGTGCCTAATTACCTTTCTGCTCAGTTCTGTCCTTGCTTTACTTGAGCTGGAAGAATGTATATATGTGTGTATATATATATATATATATATATATATATATATATATATATGAATGTATGGGAAACATGACATTTGGATTGAAACAATGAGATTTTACCTAAAGTATTTCTAGATGGTATAAGTATAGAATTATGGCTTTTTTTGTCGAGGTAGGAAATGCATTTCCAGGTGTAATTGAGGTGCTGGTTGCAGCAACTGTGTACTGCTGCACCACTCACACTTCCCTGTTTATTCACTGGCCTTGTGTAACCTGAGCAGCTGCAGTATTTGCTGGTGTTTTTGCACACTGTGGTATAACAGCAGTCAGTTGTGGCTTGAGAGAGGGCATGTTGAAATGGCTGTTCATTTTTGTTGCTTCTTTTTTCTCCTTAGATAATTCTGGAAGCTATGGATATACTCTTCAGAATAAGAGGAGGCTTGGATCTTGCATTTCAGCTTGCAACTACTGATGGTGTGTCTATAAGACTAATTGATTTCTTAATACTTATATTAACTTTTATTAAGAAACTATTTATTATATTAATTTTCTTGGCATTTTACCAGGTGTTAAGTGCTTCTTCACAAACTTGTAAATATTATTTTTTACCTCCATAAATTTTCTGACACTCTTTTTCCATCCTGTGTTTTTGTTTTAATTAGAAATAAACTTTACATGGACATTTTTAACTAATTTTATTTGCATATACTTCTTACTTGTGGATATGTTATTGGGATCACTTTTCAGCTTGAAGCTGAAGTTGACTCCAAAATTCTAAGCAAACAGAGAATAACTTTAAGGCAATGAATTTTGTTATAATTGGACTGTATTATTAGTACAATTTTGAGACTTTGGTCCAGTCTTTCCAGAGAAATAGAGAAGGGGAACAGGCACTCAACTGAATTTATGGAGGATTAGCGACTGCAATTCCCTGTGATAGCAAGGGACTAGTCCATAAAGCATTAAGGGACTGCTGTAGTCCCCCATTCTTACAGTAAAGTGACAGTCTCCTCAGAAGTCCTGCTCAGGGCTCTCAGGGGCCATTGAGGTGTCATAAGGCAGGATGGGAAAGGAGGCTGTCTTTAGCTCAGCTCTTGGTCATTCTGCATTTTAAAGGGGTCTGGCTCTAGCAGAAGCACTGAATTCCATCTAGTGAACCTTGATAAGGAACTTGGGCTTATTTGAATTCGTGATGTGGAGCAGAAGTGTTGAATAGATCAACCTAATCCAAAACAGCATTTTGTGAGTTGCATTCTCAGAGAAGGGTTATTTATTTGACTTTGTCTATGGTGTAGTGAATTGTAACCACGGTGAAGCAGAGTGGTGGTTGAATTGTACAAGTGCATGGCACAAGTAAATATGGCACACTGTTCCATTTGAAGGGCAGTAAGCTTTTTCTTTTGGAGCAATTTTCCTATGACTTTTCTAATAATGTAATTTTTACAGATTTCTAGTACAAAAGTTATCTAATAGTGACCAAATTTACGTTAATACATCAGAGACATGCATAGTCTTTGATAGCTTGTTAGTTCTGTATTCAAAGTAATGTTTTCTAACCCTCACAGTAAGGAAAAAAATATGGCTAATGTGCCAGTTACTCTGTCATATCCAACAGTGTCATATCCATTATTGGTTCAGGTTACAAGGTGTGAGTAAAACACCTTACAAGCTCTGAAAGGCAACTGTGCATACCAGCAATAAAGTTTCGGGCAAACCAGACTGTGGCTTGCAGGTTTATGTTGGCCAAAATTTGGTCCTCAGCTGGAATGTAGGTCCTGCTTTTACAAAGATTTAGTCTGGTTTTGGTTTGTATTTCTGAACAGTAATATGAGGTCAGAAACATGCGAGTGATTCAGATTGAGTATTTTCAGGATTTTTTCAAAAGCCTAAATATACATAAAAGTTGTACATTGAAGTTTGTTTGCAGCCGTAGGCTTGGTTAAGACTTATTAGATGTGGTAAGTAGTAGAATATTCTTCTGTATGTTTGGCAGCATCTGAGAGAAACAGTACACCTTTGTTCAGGGAGCTGAGGGTGAATGTTTGAGACAGACCTGCTAAGTGAAATCTTACCTCAGTTTTGTTTACCCAGTCATTTTTCTGATCATAACAGCACTTGCATTTTTATTCCAAGTCAAAAAATGTTATTAAATTTGTGCCCAACAGCTACAAAAAATGGTGAGGGAATTTTCTAAGCTAATTATATCCTTACTGTGTTTCAGAGGCATCAACAAAAAAGGCATTAGGATATGTTTTCAGTGATCTTGAAAACAAACTGTCCTCAGAGGTTCTTGTATTCAGAATTTGCCACAGTTCAGTGTACGTGTGGCCTAACAATGGTATGACCACAGTTCCAGAGCTGACTGATGAGTCTGCATGTAAGGAGATAAGACGATTTATACAGTAAGTATATTTAAAAACTAGGGGGGATGGTTAACAGATTAATTTCATCTTACAGAAATTTCTCTTTCTGTTGATAATTCAGATTTGATCAAGATGATGAGACCAAACGAAAGCTTGGCAAAAAAAAGGATAAAAAGTTACAGGATATGGTACGTTCCTAATCTATAAGAAAAATTATAATTTAAAACATTTTTAGACTTGCCCTCCCTAGGCTTTTCTGTACACACTTAGGCATTTACATGACTTTAAAGAATGCTTTTAAAGTCATTGAGACTCAACATAAATGAAGAAATCCACCTATGGTAGATCAGCACATAGAAGTTTGTCTTTAACATTATCAGCTTTTTTCTAACCCAAGTATTTCATTACTGAGTTTGATACCAAATACCTGCAATCTCACTTTTGCCTTCTTGGTTCATGTGTAGTTGGAGATGTAATATTGGTGTCTTTATTCTCTGCAGCAGCAGATAATCAATGTAGACCTCATGTTGGAAATGACGTCTTCATTAGCTGCTATGGCTCCAGTCATTGAAAGGGAAAAGAAAGAACACCACTACATAAATATGACATTACCAGTTGATGTTGTTGTATCTGTTTCTCCAGAAGAGACATGGGGAAAGTAAGTGTTATCCTGGACTTGCAATTTTTCAGCTTCATTTCTACTTTTTCTTGAAATAATGAAGTAAAACTATATCATTCACCAGTTTAATGAAAAGCATGTAGTATTTTTCTGATGTAATTTTAACTGTGTAAATAATAAAAGCTCATGTAGACAGCTGTTAACTTCAGTAATCTTGAGACATGATCCTTTTTCTGTCTATAAAAAATTCAGTTTATCAATGTCTGACAAATTTGATAACTCATAACCATTGCTTAGCAAAGAATTGAGAAAGTCAGGAAAATGTTCTAGAAATTTTTGTATATGAAGTGTATAAAAGTGAGAGTTGGGGTGTATTTGATGAGTCTTTGTAATCTCAGCCCTACATTTGGGGGTGCAGCTGGGTAGGTACAGATGGAAAACATTTGAGTCTGCCTATGTATTTTTTCCTTGCATTTTTTCCATAGGATTTAACTCTGAACGACACTAAATGGAGTGGATAAAATGCAAAAAAAGAAAACATTTAGTCATGTATTTAATTTTCATTTTGGCAAATGCTCATATTGATTATGTTTCTGATATGAGAGCAAGGTAGCCACATTTGGGAGGATTGAATCACTAGGGACTCATTTCTGTGTGCAGACAAGCTTTGAGTAAGGGACAGTTGGGCTCTGCCTTTTCCCGTGGGAGCAGAAGCATTGAAGTAGTGCAGACATCTGACCAGGTCAGACATGCATTTAGGTATTGTATAACGCACAGCTGTGAGAAAAAATGATTCACAATCACTGCTCTACTTTTGAAATATTCTCCCTTGTACTTTGCAGGGTACAAAATCTCCTAGTGAAAGCAATTCATGGGCAATTAACTGACATGGAAAGATGCATCATGAAATATGTGAAAGGAACATCAATTGTGGTACCAGAACAATTTCATTTCATGTTACCAGGAAAAAATCACCTTGTAACAATCTCATATCCTACGGGTATTTCAGATGATCAGTTGGAAAGTTACAGAAAGGTAAGGCTAACAAACAGTAACAGGACCAGATCTTTTATTTTTAATTACTGTAATTGAAGCAGTGTTAAGGCTTTCTATTTAGTCAACGTAGAATAAATACTAGCAGATGCTGCTATATTTTAGATTCATTTTTATTATAACCAAAGCAGTATACTGAATGTGGAAACTTGATTTATTAGAAGTTATTTTGTAGAATGTGCCAGATCTCATTTTTGTGAGGGAATAACAGAAACTTTAAAAGTATATAAAATTTGGTTGATAAATATTTTCTCTAAATTATACTTCCAGTACAGTATTCTTTGAATTTCTCCTTTTTTTTATTCTTCTATGGTAGAACATCAGTTTCCTTTTGGTGTCTTACTACATTCAGCTTTTAACACATGTCCTGAAAGGGTTAGTACTGGGGTTTTGTTTGGTTTGGTTTCTTTCTTGGGGTTTAGTGGTGTTGTGGGGTTTCTTTCTGTTTGGAGGAGGCTGCTTTTTGTAGCTCACAGTTCACCAGGCTTAGCTAGTTTTCGGCTTGTTTTTGCCTTTGGGTTGGTACATCTAGAAAAAAGAATATGGATGAGGTGGAAGAATGTTGAGATATGGCAGTCGTTTCAAATTGAGACTGGTATCAGTCTCGGTCACACAATTGCAGGTACTGAGAGCAGGGAAAGAATATTCTGCAGCTTAGAGGTGGAGAAGCTGAGGGGACTTTTTCTGTGTGGCGCATTACTGGGTATATAAAACCCAGTCTAGCCTTGTGTTTGCAGAGGCCTCAGGCACTGGTGGCACTGCCTGTGTTTCCTACTCTCTGTCTGCTGTTCACTCTAACCCACTGATAGGAAGTGTTACTGCAGCTCCTGTAGCTGGGTTCAGTGCTGGGTCATCTGCCTGAATGTATTACCTGTGTTATACACATTATCCTACATGATCTCATCATGCCTTTCACTCTTACGCTCTGTGAAATAAGACAATTTATCTCTTTAAATGAGGCTGCTGTGTGGCAAACAGAGCTTAAGAGATTTTAAATAGACTGAATCTGCTTGAACCGTAAGCCAAATATCTTTACTTTGTCTCAGTCTGTGTTATTTGTATGCTGCAATATCAGTCAAGATTTTAATTTGGTGTGTGTATCTACATTACTGTGTAGATAAAACTGTAATCCTCTTCTATTATAGTGTATTTTATCATGCTTTCATAACAAACTTGTTACTCCTGGTATTTTCAGTGGGGCCCCAGCAGCAGGTGTTATGTAACAAGACTGCATAAAGTAGTGGGCCCTTTAGATGGCAGGTAAGCCTGCATGAGCTTCCCTGGAGAGATAAGGTCTGGTAGTAAACATACCTGCTGAATGTTTGATTAAGCCTATTTTAATAATTTGCCAAACTATGCTATTAAAATTATATTTTTATTGCTGCTTACAATGTGGTCTTTCTTTTAATCCAAAATTTGAATTGTGTTTCTTATTTTTATTTGAACTTGCATGTAGGAATTGCATGGGTTATACAATCTGCCTTGTGACAGACCGTATTTCAAGAGAGCAAATGCTTATCATTTTCCAGATGAACCATATAAAGATGGATATCTCAGAAATCCACATTTACATCTTAGTTCACCTGGCATGGAGTCTGGTATGGTAAGTTTAAATTGAAACATTTTTCAGAAAGTACCTTTTTATTTTAATTGAGATTTTTTTTTTAAAGAATTAAATAGATAATCAGTGATGTGCAGATGAGAAAGTGAAATAATTAGCTTGATCTTTTAAGCAAAAGGGCTCCTCTGCACAAAATGGCATTGCTTTAATTTGTTGTATTTGTCCCAAAGAAATTGGATTTTCTTGGGAAAAAAAATGTCAATGTTTTTAGCATGTATTCTAAAAAGTTTCTCAGAACCAGGACAAGAAACTAAAACTATGAACAGAGTTTAGGAGACAAAATGAGGTGGAGTTAATCATGTGTGAATAATGACCCTTTGAATCTTCCAAAGATTTGCAGTTCCCAACTGAAACTTTACAGTGGAAGTGCCAGGTGATATGACTTCTGTGAAAACTGATGCACGTGTGACCTGATGTCTGTGTGTTCTCCCCTCCTGTGCAGGTTTATTTAGTACAAGGTGTATACAGTTACCACCACTATATGCAGGACCGCATCGATGACAGTGGCTGGGGCTGTGCCTATCGGTCTTTGCAGACCATCTGCTCTTGGTTCAAGCACCAAGGCTACATGGATAGACCTATACCAACACACAAGGAAATTCAACAGGTACAGAACATTGAAGGAGTTTATTTTATGCATATTTGTCTAGAAAGGTTTGTGTAGGTCATTTTTTAAATATCAAATTCGTACATTTAGAAGATATTTTTTGTCCCTTAAATTGGACTAGTGTTTCTAAAATGTTTGTGTTGGGTGACATTATCCGTACAAATAAGATACATTAAAATAATCTTTTAAATGTTTCCATGGATTAATGTTCTATTAGGAGCTGTGATATGACATTTTCAGTGTTTTTGTCAAATGAAAAGAACAAAGAACCCACTATGTCATGCTAAAATCAGTTTTAAAACTGGCTGTCATATGCAGTGACAGCTGGATTAGTTCCCAGATGCTACACAGGAATTTACTGACAACTTCTGCAACTTTCCCTTTGACAGTAGTACACTTTTCCTGATTTTTGAACTCTCTTTCACTTCTTTTTCTATTTCGAATTTAAATGCACACCTGAATATGTTCATTTTTGTTAACAGCACTGAATTAAAACTGTAGGCTTGTAGCTAATACCCATACTTGGGTATGCCTGTCAAGGAATACTGCAGTTACCTTCTGTCTTCTAAATATAATTCTTCATGTTACAGTTATTTACTGAACATTTTTAGTAAAGTTTAATTCATTCCATGAAAAAACATTTATTATATATAGCAGGGATTTGAACACTAAAGATAAAACCACATTTCCTGAACATTTCTCAATCCACACCTGAATGCTATTGAAATCTGTGCCTGCCTGTATCATATTTAAGCATCTAAAAGAGGGCAGTAGCCCTCAGAAAACCTTTGGGCTTTGTGTCCTGAGCAGAAAAGGTCCCTCTCCAGTGCTGAATGCAACATATAAGCCTCAAAATGAGGAAGAGTTTAAAATAAACCATAACCTTTGACATGGATCAGTAGCCTCTTCTAGAGCACTATTTTATGGATCCTTTCCTGAGTGCTTTGAATAGAAATCCAAGCTTTTCAGTCTGTGAAGTGGCTTCTGCAGTGTACAAATGATGCACTCTATTATTAAAGAGCTCAGTGGTCCCCCTCCCAGCCTGTGGACCTGGGATTGTAGTCTCTGCTCATGGACACAGTTCTGCATTACTGCTCAAAGGGACATTTCCAAAACAGAACCGCAGTGAACAAATCCAGCATTCACTGGTCTGCTTTTAAACAGCTAGGTTCAAAACACATGCCTATATGTATAAAGTAACTTTGTTCACACAACATGGTGGAATTCCCTACTATATGTTGTTGATATTTGGGTTTCTTCCTCATTATGATGTTGGGAAGGCACTGGTTGATGCTGGAGACAAGCCTGCAGCATTTGTTGGGTCACGGCAATGGATTGGTTCGATTGAGGTACAGCTTGTTTTGAATCAGCTTTTTGGAATAACATCCAAAATATTATTTGTCAGGTAAGAATCACTACCTGTTTAGTAGCTTGGTAATTGCTAAAAAGACTGAATGCCTTAAAATGCAAATCATGATCACAGTACATGGGAGAAGAGATATAATTAAATAAGAGGTATAATTAACCCTCTGTTCCTAACTTCAGTTGTGCTAAGTGCTTACAGGTGAAGGTGGTGTTAAATTTCTTGGGAGCTTGGGGTTCCAGTTTCCATTTGCTGTAAATTGCTTAATAATAAGCAAATTGCCTGCTTTTATAAAGCTATGGTCAAATGTTTCCACAAGAAATGTGGCTCCCATTGAGTTTGCTTAATCTATAAATTGCTTCATGATATGCAAACTGATATGGAATTCAACCTATTCCTTTGCACCACAATTTTTGATGCAGGCACACAGTCTGATGTCCAGACAGAATGAATGTACTCTGACAAATAGATTATTACTGCAGCCACAGACCTAACTTGTGAGTTTAGGATTGAGGAAAGTTGTTGAAAAGTCTGGAAAATAATGTTCCCCTTTTTGCATTTGTGTGACAAATAAAGCAAGGAATTTGTTTCCATTCTGACAACTTGATGCTCTCATACACAATGAAGGACCCTATGAGGATATTTGGGACAAGAAGGATAGTCTTTAGCATTTATCAGAAGAAAAATGACCATATTTTTTATCATTTAGGAAACACTAAGCAGACTAATAAAACCCTGAACATTTAATAAATACAATCGTGAAATTAAGAACATACACTATGTATGAAAATACAAACCAAAATACTTTTCATGTGTTATGTTTTTTTAGAGTAAATTCACACTGTAGATATTCTAAAAGAGCATAATGATGAGGATCCTTAATGGTAGGAAAATAGTTCAGGTCTTCAATATTTTAATCTATTTTTTGTTCCAGAGCTTGTACTTGCAGATGATCCACCTATTATTTATAGCAACTATGACAGGCCCTGCCACTAGGAAGATTTTTATTCCTGCATTTGAGAATATAGAATACACTCCTTTCTGAACTGGGTAGAATTGCTCATAGTGCTGCTACAAGGGAGCACCAGTTTTTCTCAGTGTTACAAAAAAACCATCACTACCATACCGGGAAGAAGAAATAATCATGCAGCTTTTTCAGCTGGTCACTGGTAGTGGAAAACATTTTTGTCTTGGGCTTATTTCCAGCTAGCATCTCTAATTCTTTATGGAAATAAGACTTCACAGCTGCACCAGCAACACCAGTACTGGATCCTTTATAATAAATGCACCATTTCCCAGTTTTGTATTCTGTCTGCATTTAATCCATTCTCTCTACTTGGGAATTAGGCACACAGACTTTCACTGGGTTTTACAAAGATTAGCCACTATTAAAGAAATAGAAAGACAAGATACTAAAAAATGTCTGTATTAATTTCCTTGCCTAGCAAATAGACCTTGTGTTAAAAAATGTTTTTCAGATTTTCTCAGGCAGTTTACACAGGAATAATCCAAGTGACTTTCTAATCAGTTATCTATGCAGTGAACAAGTATCATGGATAATTAGAGAAGTAAGCCTAGTGAAAATGACAAATCTCTTGTTGTTTTTCTTACCTAGCCAGGGTTCTGAACTAGCATTGCAGGGAAGAGAGCTTGCTAATCATTTCAAGACTGAGGGAACTCCGATTATGATTGGTAAGTGCTTGAATATTGAAGAATGCTAATGAAAGTGTATGGCCTCCCTGTGCTGAATTTCATTTCAATTAGAACCCATTCAATTTACTGTAAATGAGTTAATCAAAACTATAGATTAATTAAAAATTACGGTTTTCCCAAGGTAGCCTCGAAAATGATACAGTTTAGTCTGATTGGTATCTTTTTATTTAGTATTTCTTTCAAGCTTAGTATTAAACATAGTAACAAAAGTCAGTCTAAAGGGTGTTTTATAAATTCCTATTAAGTCAGAACTTGGGCTGATTCCATTCTCTACAGGAGCAGAAGTTCATAGAGTTCCCCAAAACTTCCCCTCAGAGAAGAATACTGTTTATCTGGCTTGGAAGAGAAGGGTATTATCCAAATTTGCTTTAAGACCAGTTTTAATAATCTGAAATACTGGTATGATAAGAAGTGCCATTTGTAAAAATACTGTGACATTAATTGAACTATTTTTTCCATGCTATGTTCCATGTTACAAATCAGTAATATTGATATTATTTTCAACTTTAAAAACATTAATTAAAGCAATTTTTCAGCCTGTATTTGTCATTCCATAATGCAGTGTAACTTTCTCAAAACAGAGGTGCCAGAAGTCCAGACTTTGGTGTGGTGATGGTTTAGATTAGATATTAGGAAGAAATGTTTCCCTTTGAGACACCAGAATTGCTGCCCAGAGAAGCTGTGGATGCCCCAAGACCAGCGGGATGGCCCAAGGCTCAAGGCCAGGTTCAATGGAGCTTTGAGCACCTGGTCTAGTGGGAGGTGACCTGCCCATGGCAGGGGGATTGGAACTAGGTGATACTTAAAGTCCCTTACAACCCAAACCATGCTATGATTCTGTTAAATATTAATGGCCTTTTGGCAGCCTTTTTGTCTGAATTTCAAGAATGTCGAATCCTATGTTGAAAAATCTTAGTCTGTAACTTACCCTTCCCTCTAATGCTCTCTTGTAGGTTGGTTTAATTCTTCTTGTCATTGGAGGGCTGGAGATGGGCTTTGGAGGGTGGGGTTTGGGGATTGTTTTTGCTTGTATTCTTCCAGGGATTTTGCAATCCTTATGTGCTGTGTGGAGTTATTACTACAGTATCACGGGGAAGTAAAATATGGCATGTTATCTGAAAGAAACATACAAGAGTTGACCTGTGCCCATCTCATCAAAATATCCCCTTTTCCTGTTTGCAGGCTGGGGAAAAGGAAATCAGAATTTACTATTCTGCCCCTAATATTTATTGATGTAACATAGTAGGAAACAGTAGATAAACCTCATCCAGGAATTCTGATTTCTCTTCTAATTTTAGTCCTTTTACAACCATGAAATTTTGTAGATTTCTTTCATACAGTTAGGTTTCTTTAAAGAAAAAGTGTAAAAGGGATGTTTGAAATATTTCTTGACATCATCTGGTAGAAGTGCTGAGGATTTAACCTGCCTTGCTGACTTGGAAAAAATTTGGAAAATACATTCTCCACTTACTTTAGTTACTACAACTAAACTTTCTTATATGTATTAAAGATACATTGTTTAATAATGTGAAGAATCTTATGTTAGACACTTTCAGAATCATCTTGATACAAGCAAATCCATTAATAGAAGGTGTTGATGTACTTTTATTTAACCCTTGCACATTAAATCAATCCCAGTGAAAAAAAAATCAGCAATCTATGTTTCTCCTATTTTAGGTGGAGGTGTTTTGGCTCACACGATATTAGGAGTGGCTTGGAATGAGACTACAGGGTACATTAAATACTTGATTCTAGACCCACATTACACTGGAGGAGAAGATCTGCATGTTATTTTGGAGAAGGTGAGGCTTAATGCACGTATACACTCACACATTTATGTATGTACATGTATTTTGGCATTAACCAAATAATGTCCAGCCAAATACAATGTGGCCATTTTATGGCTTCTTCATTCCTTATGGAAGAAGCACTGACCCCAGTTCACCTGCTTACTACAATATGCTAAGTATTGTCAGTTTCTGCAACTTAGTGTCTTTGGAGATATATCCGATCAGAAACTACATCAAGTTATTATACTATAGAGCAAGGTTTTTAATTTATATGAATTCACCCATCTCCCCTTTTACCTAGGAGTTTATACAATGTGCTTTGTATTTTGAATAAAACAGAAAATTCTGTTTAGGCTGTACAATGTTCTAAATGAAACAGAGAAGATAATTTATTTTAAATTTTAAAAATACTTTTAAAAATCCAACACTAACCATTCTCAGATCAGGCCTTTAGCAATGATCAGAGGGCAGGTACTGAATTGTTTTGAAAATGTGGAAAAACTACAAAGTGCTCAGAGGTATGTAATGTCATTTCCACATTTAAAGCCACTAAAAGGGATGACACAGCACATTACAAACCAGCAAATATAGTGTCAGAAATGTAAACTCTTAAAACAGCTGAATCATCCTGTAAGTGCTAGGTAATCAATGTCTTCTCTGTTTTTATATTAAGTTGCAAATAGTAACTTTTATTTCTAATCTTTGATACCTTTGTGTAGGCCCAACAAAAAACAACCAAACAGACAAAAAACCAAACCAACAAATAAATCCAAAGAAACAAAAACCCAACAAACAAAAAAAAAAAAAAAAGGAGCTGTTTAATAAACATTTTACTGGCCTATAATGATCAAAGCTTGAAATGAACACAAGAAGAAACAATTTCCAAAGAATTTGTAGAACCAAAGGCTGTTACAGCTACTAGCTGTAAGAATGGTTCAGTGGTCCAGGAGGATAAAATAAATGCAGAACCCACTTTCCTCATCAATAGTGTCTAGGGAGGAACTACGGGAAACTGTGAGAATGATGGCATTTCAGAATAACATCAGCTTCTCAGGAGCAGCAGAAGGTAGTGGGGAGGTGGGGATAGGGACAAGATGATACTTTCTAAGAATTAAGCTGGGGAGGGAGGAAGGGGGAGAGAGTCTTTTTGTAATGTGGTTTCCATTAATGTTTTTCCAGGCATGTAGAGAACTTTCTGAAAACTGTCATTGCATTCTATAGACATTTGAAAATAATTCATACAGCTTAGATTAGTATGATTAGTAAAATAAGAATAGACTCAATAGTAGTAGACAGGAAAAACAGAATTCAAAGTAAGATTTAAAAGCTATCTTGCTTTTCCTTGGACAGGGCTGGTGTGGATGGAAGGGCCCGGAGTTTTGGAACAAGGACGCCTATTATAATCTGTGCCTACCTCAACGACCAAAGGCTATTTAAATTCACTCTTACGCTGAACGCGCTGAGACAGAATAGTAGCTGATCTAGATAAAACTGTCCTGTTATTTATCAAAATAATGCTTTAAGTCAATCAAAACCCAGTTGAAATAGAAATTTTGGCTGAATTACTTAAATTAAGAAACTATTTTTTTTAATGAAACCTCTAGAAACAAGTTACCTGCTTTGAACTGTATTCCTTACAAATGCATTTATTAGGCAACAAATACTCTGTACTTTTCCATAGCACCATTTTAGGTTTATATAGTATTTCCTCTT
Organism: Vidua chalybeata; assembly: GCF_026979565.1. Taxonomy (NCBI): domain Eukaryota; kingdom Metazoa; phylum Chordata; class Aves; order Passeriformes; family Viduidae; genus Vidua; species Vidua chalybeata. The sequence goes on from NC_071533.1 coordinate 38,822,883, forward strand.
CTGCTAGAATCTTTTTAGATTAAATGCCAAATCTGTTTGTTTTATGGAATTCTTTCATGAAAAAAAGATAAAATGTCCTCTGTGTTTCAAGTTCCACTTAGCCAGCTGTCTTGTCCATTATGAATCTGTTCAAAGGCCTTGTTTGTTGCTGGTATTCTTGATGACACACTTTAGGAGTGGGAAAAGAATGGCTATATTTACTGAATTTTATTCGTTTTGCTGTCATATTTACACAGAAAAAGCAAGATAATTAATTTTCCTATGCTCATTTATTTATAGCTGAATGAATACAAGTATTCCAGGGGAGGAAAAAACCTCACAAAATTCTTCTGTAAGAAGTAACAATAAACAAGCTTTCCTCCTTCTCGGAAGGAGACAATGTCCCAGCACACACATCTGACTTCTCAGTGTATCATCCAGTCATGGTTCTTCAGACCTCAGATTCCCCTTATTTCATGTTGGTATTACAAGCTGTTTCTTTTGGCAACTAGGAGACAAAATCTGTCATAGAAACAAAGTAAGTCTGTAGCTACTCCATCAGTACATCAGTAAGAGTACCCACAATTTTCATTTTTTCTGTGTTGAAGTAGCCTCATAAGTGGCATTCCACATGTACTCTCCATTTCAAAGAAGACCCTAACCGTAAGTACCTATGCAAGTTCATCCTTACTAGGAGGCTTCTAAATCTAACTGCTCTAACACACATTTGTTTTACTTAGATGCTAAAAACATTTTTTAAAATATTCTGAATTGTATTAAACCAACACTATTACGCACCATCTGATCTTCTCCTCTTCCTGTTTACAGATCTGCTGGTTTCACTTTCTTGTTTCTGTGCAGTTGGATCCTCTCTCTGCAAGCCATGTCTGTCACTTAGCAAGGATCCAGACTGTCCTTTCAGTTTCATTGTCTGAGTGTGCTGAATTGTCCTGAGGAACTTGGCACATTCCAGAAAGCCATAATCCAGTGCAAGGTCTGCTGCTGTCTGTCCACTGTTGTTGCATAAGCTGAAATACAGAATTAACAATAACTGATTAAACTGGAATAATGAGCAAGCAATGATTAAGTGGTAATTTAGGCAGGTGTATAAAAATAAGTACTGAGAGTCAATACCAAGGTTTGTCAAGGATAGTATAGGGCTCATACAGGGGGTTGGTATTAAATACAAAAAGGAATAGTTATTTTAAAATAAATTTGTCATCAGACTATTAGTGGCTTTAGTATATCAGAAAGACAAGAAGAAGGTGAGATTATGATCAGGAATATTCTCTCAGCAGTTATCACAGAGGTATATAGCTAAACAACAGTATGTGAGCATGTGGTCAGTGCTCCTTTGGTGTTTATATCAGTTTTTAATACTCCTATGGCTATAGTCATGCTATATTTACAGCCTTAGCATGTGTGTTCTGAGCAAGTTAAATGTACTCTCTAAAATGCACATCCTTTGATGCTCTTACTGAAGTTACTAAATGTTGCTCAACTTACTCAATTTTAGCATCACCAGCAACAAGGAGAGCAAGACATTCCAAACTCCCAACTTTTGCTGCTTTATGTATCGGGGCTTCTCCAAGGCAATCCTAAAAACACAATTTATATATAACAGTCATTTGCAAGAAGAGGAGTAGGATAAAGCTGTCTTGTTCTCCAGAATGACTGTTTATGTACACCAGTCTGTTGTGAGCTCAGAGAGAGATGAAAGGAATATAGCTAGTAAAGTGTACGACCATTAAATGTCTAATGTATTCATCACCACAAAGCAGAAGTGCTGTCTCCTGCAGTACTCATTGTTTAACCTTTGCCTTCTAAAAGATAACTTACAAAGAATACTCTCTGCACAGATTAATAGCATCTCTTAGCACCATTCAGGGATTGCTGTTACCAATAGCTTGCTACCAGCTCAGAGGTATAAGGAATTAAACTAAGCAACTCGAGTAAGAATCCTTACATTTACTTAAGTAGGGTCAAACTTTTGAAGGAAAAATAAATAGTTGTGTAAAAGAATTAAGTTGTTTGGACATCTGCATGCAGCACTCTTAAGTGTGAAAATTAAATTATACATTGCAAGTGAAGTTGCTAATGCAGTATAGACAGGATTTCTGGTTCATGCTAGAAGTTACTCTAGAATAAGCAACCCTAGATATCTCATGCAATACAACTGAGTATAAAAAAAACCCTCTCTTAGATAAAAAGTGTGTAAATAATAGTAAGTGGATTTACTGGCATGCCAGATTAGAAGTGGAAGGAATAAAATGTATGTGGTTTTTACCTGTTGGTTCAAATTTGCTCCTGTCTGCAGTTGCCAAAGTAGGAAAAAAGCTTCACCACCACAAGCAGCCAAGTGAGCTGGAGACTGACCAGAGGCATCTGCAGGTGCGTTCACACCGCTTCCTGTCTCAAACAGGTTGCTGAAACTACCGAACTGAAACGAGATACCAAAAGAAAAAAGAAGAAATGTTACTGGCAGTGTAAGACACGGCAGGTCTCAGAATACTGCATCACAGCAAAAAACATTCCCCTTGCAAATCATTGGACCTTCATGTTCCTTGAAGTTGCCTTTTAAGTATTTTCTTTTTTAAAGAACAGTGCAAGAAAGACTGTTTTCGTTTTTAATCCCTTAACCAGAAACACCGATCGAGAGTGGCAGTGCCCCAACATTAACCCCGCAGCTCAAGGCAAACACCGCCTCATTCACTTCCGTAGCTGGGCTCTCGGTAAGACAGAACCACAGACAGACCCTCGCAGACCTCACCTCTGAACTGCAGTCCAGCATCAGCATCGCTTCCCCTTGTTGGGCGCGGGGCTGTCGGGGCTCGGGGCTGTCAGGGCTGCGGGACCGAGGCGCGGGTCCCTGGCCGGCTGTGAGCGCCGAGCCCGCAGCCCCGCCCCGCTGGCCGCCCGCCGCACGTAGGCAGCGGCAGCCGCCGCCCAATGACCGCCCCGGAGGCTCCGCGGGGCCGCGGCCGGGCCGGGGCCGGGGCGCGGGGCTGGCGGTGGGAGCGGCCATGCGGCGCGGGGCCGCCCGGCACGTCCCGCACACACTCGCCAGCCGCGGCAGCGCCCTCCGGAGCCCCGGGCAGCCCGGCACCGGCTGCAGCACCGGCCGGGAGCGGGCGCCGCTGGAAGTCCCGCTGCCGCCGCCAGCCGGGAGCCACGGAGCCCTGAGCGCGGCCTGGGGTTAGCTCGGTTGTGCTGCTGCCAGGCGCAGCCGCCGCAGTGGTTCTGCCAGCGGACCTTAAGGCTGGTTTGGGAAGGCTGGAGCAAGGCAGACTCGGATCTGCCCAAGCTCTGCCACTAGGCCAGAGAGACTGGCCAGACGAGCCACGCTGTGAAACCCAGCTCTCGCCTTCAGCACAGACATTACAGCAAGTTCATCACCAGCCTAAGCAGGACTAGAATTGGCCGTGGTGGATCTGGGCACAACCACCTGTTACATCTTTGCTCAAAACACATTTGCAAAGACAAAGCTTTGATTGTCACTTACATGAGCTTGAAGTATGCTAGAGAGGGTGAGTGTCCAAGGTGCACAATTCTGTTCTGTTAGCATTAGCATTCTGTGTCAAATGCCTACATGTTTGTTATGGAAGTTGTCATAATCACTACCATCAGTCAATAAAAATAATTGAAAGTCACATATTTAAAAAAAATAATAATGGCATGGTTTTAATAAACAGAGATAGGGAAAAAGAAGCCTAACAGTGTTCCTTTAGGGCATACATAGTTCTGAAATTAATTCACAAACATGATGAAATAACCTTCTGCTTCTCCTTTGGGAAAGCTAATATAAATTATTTTAGTGAAATATGAGCATATACATTACATTTTTTAAAGGTGCAGAAATCCAGGTAGATAGGCTGTGATCGATTCAGCAGAATTGTTTCAGTAAGTGACAGTTTTCTCTTTTATATGGAAAGAAGTACGCTTGTGTAATTACAAAATGTTGTATTGGGTTTTTCCCTGAACAGCTAGCCAAGCTCATTAGTTTACAAACAAATAAAATTCCTACACTTCTAACTATGCTTTGTTAGGGATGAAATACCTTTATGCTATTTTAAAGACTCTTTAGAAAACACACATATCCAGAATTAGCTTAAGACTAAATAGTTTTGGATTGCCCAAGAGGTTGTGTTTTGGTGTTTTTGTTTTAAAGATCTTCCCTCCCTACATTACCTCAGCAATTCAGAGGTTTCAAGCTGCACCCAAGGAATCTCATCTTTCCAGCCTAGCCACCTACATCTGCATCCGGCCAGCCAAAACTCTCTTCAAATTCCTGCTATTAATTAGTTCTTGAGCTTCAGGTCACATTTTGCACACCTCATTAGTGCCTGCAAAACTTCTGCTTTTGAATAACCAGTATTCGTACTGGTAAAAACACAGAAGCTACAATTCTCATCTGTTTTGTATGGGGCAGCCCCAAGTGCCATTTAAGGACAGGGCTTCCTGGCTACAGCTGTTCTGGAACATAACTCAGCAAAAATTCCTCTGTGCTTTCTGTCTCAGATCACACATCTTGCATATGTATCAACAAAATTAAATTGGGAAAATGGTTCTAGTAAATGTGTAAGCAGTCAGATAAACCATGCAGCTGGTGAATCTCACACCCTTCTGCATCAAAAGCAGCCATACAGCGCATTGTTAGTTGTCTTTGCTGAAGGGTACTGCTGCTTTCACAGACTGTTCTTCACTCTGCCTGTTAAATCAAGTGATTAATTGATGCTTAAAAAAAATATATTTAGTGTAGATTTCTTTGGTTATATCATCTACACAAAATGAATCAGGATTAATTTTAGGAGTTTCTTGGTACTTAAAGTCACTTGGGACTGCTGGAAAACATCATGTTGAGTACATGGTTTTAACCTCACAAATCTGCAGGCATCACTCTTTGATTGTCCCTGTCGCTATAGAAACAGATCACACTGCCAAAAATGGAAGGATGATAATCATCTGGAAAAATGAAAAAGCTGTGAGCACATCTAAAGATTATTCTGAAAGCACTCTCACACATTTTCACATTAGTCCCTTTTTCTAAGATAGACAGCCAGAAGCAATCAACAGAAGTGGAAGCAACGCATTACATTTCAGGAGAAACCACGAACAGCATTTTCCCTCAATTATCCTTTTAAGTTTTTTAATATGGGCAAAACAAACTACATTAAAACAAACAGTTTCTGATCACTGGAAGCAATGAGAAGTTCTGCCTGCTAGACTGAAGTGTCATGGCCTAGTGCCTTTTTCTCTGAATTGCATTCAGAGTTTCTGCTCCTTTTTGCCTATAGCGCTCTGCAGAGCATTCTGAGCTTCTGCTGTTAATTTCCGACAGAACCGGCGGTAGCAGGGAAGATCCGGTGGGTGCCCAGCCCACAGCCCGTGCCGTCGCTAATTGACACTCCGCACCGGACAACGGCCGGAGGTGGAGCACAGCCCGAACAGAAAACGCCGTCGTTGCATTCCCAGCCTTCCTCCTGCCTCGCCGAAGGCCGTGGGACCCCAGGCCCAGCTATGGAGCGGCGCCGGGTGCCGGCACAGGCCGGGCAGGGCTGCGGCAGGCCCCGGCACAGCAGCAAGGGTCGATCCAGGGCCGGCCGCGACAGGAGCTCGGCACCAGCGAGGGCCGCGGCCGCGCTCCCTTGTGGCCGTCCCCGGGCGGGCCGGGCCCGGGACTGCGCATCCCGGCAGGCTCGGCCCGAGCCGCCTTCGGGCGCGGGGCTGCCGGGGGAGCTCGGCCGGCGGTGCTGGATGGCGCTGCGCTGCGAGCGGCTGCCGCAGGAGCCGGCCCTGCCAGGTACCGTTCCCAGCCGGCCGGCTCCGGCCGGCGGCTCTGGCGGTGGTCAGGCGCGCGTTCAAGCTCTTCCACGGCGAACTTCACGCACACAAGGGTCAGGCTGTATTCACTGAATGTTTCCTTCGAGCTGTTTTCACTCAGCTTTTTGGTTTTATAACAGAGCCTTTTCTTTAATCTTAGTCTTTTGAAGAACATATTAAAAAGGGGACCCGGCCAGCTTCAGACCTCTAGTGTATTTATGCAGGTTTCACTTCTCAGGGGACAAACCCAAACGTGTGTCTGTTCTTGAGCAGAGGACCACTCCCACGGTGCACTGTTGGCAAAATCGAAGGAGTCGCTGGTGAGAAGAGAGGCGGGTGGAGATCCTCCAGCACCTTTTCTGGATGGGCAACGATACTATGAACAGGTGCTTTCCCTCTTTTAAGTAAATAATATAAAGCAGACAATTTTCAACACCTTTTCAGTGAAAAGGAGACACCCTAAAAAACCTAAAAGAGGTGCCTTATGCCTTTTTTCATCTATTAAAATAATCAGGTGTTCTCTGTAAATAAGCTACACTTTCCCCAAGCATCTAGTGAGGTATTCCAGTTCCCTCATAGGTGTCCTAAACCCAGATAAGTAAGCAGTAACCTATCCTTATAGCTAACTTCCAGGCCAGGTTGGGTTTTTGGGCAGCTGACTGCCCAAATAAAACATACTTTATTTTCAGGTACAGTGAGAGTGAGCCGTGACCAAGACACAGCTTTTAATCTTTGTTCCCCACCTGGGAACTGGAGCTTGTTGAAATGTATTATCTTCAAAATCTCTGTCCCTGCTCACTTCAGCTAAAATTGGTCATCCAAGTCTTTGAAAGTACATCCTCAGGGAACAGAGTAAGACTGGCTGGCAGGTGAACTTGAACCTCAGCTTCCTGGGAAATTAGAACTTAGTTCAGGAAGATAGAAGAGAATGTACAAACACTGAGTCAGGTATTTTCTGATGCGACATGCATGGATTCAGTGCTGTGTACAGTGCAGCAGTGGTACAGTGTAAATTAGTCTCACTGTTTGCAGCATAAACAGAATTAACTCACTCGGGCTTTCTGAGCCCTGTCCTTAATGTTTTCTTTAATGAATTACCTGAGACTAACTCCATGGAGCTGAATGAACAGATTCCTGTCTGTTTCTTGACAAGCTGGCTTGGATGTCCATGATAGATATTGCTGTACATCCCTGAATTTATGCTTTGAGCAGGTTTTAATTTTCAGATTTTTTAATGTATATCTGTAGTGCCTAAAAATGCACATGCTCATAGCACTGTACTTTTAGATATTGGGGAAAAAAACCCCACTTCCTAATCACAGCCCTATGTCTCCTTTGCAGAGAAAGGAAATTCTCAGAAAAGGTGAGATTAAATGTGCCTCCTGTACTTTTTCTGATATTCACAACAGCTAGTTGCAAGAAGAAACTGGCGTGGTTTTTTTTTTTCCTGAGTTCTTTAAAAATAAAAAGCCACTGATAGTCATAATGGGTAAGCTCCCAAGACAATTAGTAGTTTAAGATAATAGCTTGGTCAGTATTAATAGGGTTGTTGTGAGGACATTTGACTGACTGTTGAACTGTTACTCAGTTCCAAGCTTTTGCAGTCTGAACTTTTTTTTTTTATCCAAACACACAGAATATTTGAAGTAAAAATATAGAGAAGAATATTTTAATTTCACTATTGTTTTTACTTAGTGTTTATGTGTAAAAATATTTCAGTTAGGACACCAAGCTCAGTTAACTGTTGTATTACAATTGTTTAACTGTATTTTTAAATGTGGTTTCTTCTCAGACTTAATGCAGAACCAAGTACTCTCTGAGATTCATTCTTAGGAGTGAAAGAACCTCTGTTGTTGCAGGTGATACCTCCATAAGAAATGTGTAGCAGACATCTGGTTTATTAGTCTTTGTGGAACCAACCCTTAGCAGAGATGTAAAAGCAGACTGTTAAACCCTCGCGGTGTAAGAACAGCTGACCTGTGTTAAAGGATGTCCGATAGATGGGGTAGGGACTCTGAACTAAAGTTTATGTCCTCAAATTAAAAATATTTATGGCCATTTTTGGGAGGGGAGAAAGTTTGTCAGAAGGGCTTTTGGTTACCCAACTTTCTTGGTTGTTAACTTACTCTGTCTATTTTCTGCCAGTTCTGTGGTTGCTATTTTTTGTTCTTCATTCACCAGAGAAATACACCAGGTTGAAAAATTGTAAGGGTGTATATATCAGAGAGTTATTGTTTGTTTTCTCTTTCCCAGGGGTTGTACAAAGAAGCGTTAAAGCAATTTGAAAAAATCAAGGATACAGATTTTCAAGCAATGTATCAGCTTGGTGTAATGTATTATGATGGACTTGGCACTAAAAAAGACCCTGTGAGTAATTTAGCTGCACGCTTTTTATTTTTCTTCTAATATTAGCTGATAATTACTAGGAGCTTCTTTGTAAGCATGATTATTTAGTTTAAAATTAACAGCCTTTCCATTTAGAGTGAGTTTCATAAAGTGCAGATGTTTTCAGAGCATCATTAAAGAACGAAGGCTCTGGGTTGAGGAGGTTCTCAAAAATTATTATAATAAAATAGGAATTAAAAAAATACAGTAATTTCTATTTTGAAATTAACTTTTAACCAAGGGCTTGGTTGGACTTTTATGTGGAAGCTATGTTAAAAAATTGCTTTAAATTTTTTACTTTTTAATAAGCATATTATGTACATGAAAATAAAGTGAGTCAAAATGGAAATCAAACAATTACATTTCAAAGCATAAGATCTCTGGCACAAAGGTTTTTTTAAAGTACTTTCTATTCTTTTAGAACAGATGCCAGAGATGATTCTGCCAATGGTTGACAGTATTCTTAGACATATGAAAAATTATATTTGTAAGCATTTGAAGAATTCAAACTGAAGAATTATAATACAAAAAAGGAAGACAAAGGAATGTTTTGCTGCAATAAGGAGAGTTAATTTGTTGGTGGAGATGATCTTAAAAAATGGCATTAGGAAAGAACACAAGCATTAGGAATAAAAGGGTCGATTGTAAGACAGAAGGCCAAAAAAAATTAATCAAAGTGTATATTAACAAATGGGACTCCTGTCTGGTCCTTACAGCATTGTCAGCAGAACTTAAAACATTCTGATTGGGGTTTAGAGGTGGTTTCTTTTTTCTGTATAGCTGTATAATTACCACATTTGTTTACTTGCAAATAAACATTTTAACAAAGTTTCTTTCTTTCTTGTGTATTGCAATATGAAAGCTAAATAAAAGCAAAACCTTTTATAAAGGACTGTTTCCAGTGTATTTAAACAGGGTGTCCATGCTAAATCCTAACAGTGTAAATCTTGTTTCCAAAGTACTTCTGAGGCCCAGTTGCTCATATGCAATGTTCTCCATCTGCTTATTTAACATTATCAGATTTTGTCCTTTATGAGTCTAAGGTATTTTAATTGCAGGGACTTCAAAGTGTACTGTGTATCACTTTGCCTTCTTGTTAAGGTTGTTTTATGATTCCAGATACAATATGCAATATTAAAAAGTTCTCAGAATTCTGAAATTGAAAATGTTACAAGCGTAGGATCTAACATTCATTTACATAAGCACAATAATATTTTTGGGAAAATTTTTGTCAGTCAAGAAGAGTAATATATTATCAAATGAACACTTATGAGGAAATGTTTCACACAAAAAATATGCTGGGCTCAGAAATCAAGGGCCTGTCTAGTAACCAAAGATAAGTTCTGCTTTGGTATGACACTGTTTCCCAAGCTGTCCTGCCAGTATGCCTCAGCCTTTCTTCAAAGGTGAGAAAATGAATTTTCTGGCAGAAGTTAGTGCATTCTCAAGTTATGTATTTCATCCTCTTCACAGTCTGAACTTAGTAACTTATATGGCTCAATTTTAGGCAAGGGGAGTGGAATACATGAATAAAATACTCAACTCTGATTCCCCAGAAGCAAGTCACTTGAAGTTTGCAGCTGCATACAATCTTGGCAGGGCATATTATGAAGGATGTGGTGTTAAACATTCAACTGAAGAGGCTGAAAGGTAAGGGCAGTCTGTGATTGTCCTGAAAAATACAAGATTGTGTGTTTCTTAAACTTTGTTGTCCCCATTTTCTTAGGTTGTGGCTTACTGCTGCAGACAATGGAAATCCAACAGCAAGTATAAAGGCCCAGAGTACTTTAGGAATGCTTTATTCTATGCCAATTCTGAAAGATCTGAAGAAGGTAAAGCGCTACCTTTTGAAATAAAAAGTAATCATGAATAATTTTTAATTTCAGAGAAATAATACAGTGGTATATTTGACTCTGAAAGTTATATTTTGAGTAGTTAGACATTATCATCCATTTAAGCCCGTGTGAACAGATAGCCAGAATTTCTCATTTTGACTCACTTGACACTGCTGGCTAAGTTGGTTTTTTTGTTTTGTTTTGTTTTGTTTTTTTTTTTTTTTTTTTTTTTTGTTTTTTTTTTTGGTTTTTTTTTTGTTTTGTTTTGTTTTGTTTTGTTTTTGTTTTTGTTTTTTTAGTGAGAGTATCAGAAAGAATGATAGAATGGATTTAAGTTTTGTCAGCTTTGGTTACCTTCATAATTCCAGCAGGTAACACTGATTGACAGGTCTGACTGTAAATGAAGCAGGTTTAAAAGCCTTACAAGGATTCTTCTTTCTTTTATGTATAAGCACTTCTTACAGGATGATTGGTGTAAAAGCTTTTATGGGAAGAGTATACAAGAAAAACAGCTAAGTAAATACATATTCCAGCTTTGTGCCTCTTGTTTAGGCCTTTTTCTGGCATTCAGAAGCATGTGACAATGGAAATCTGGAATCAAAGGGAGCACTTGGCATTATGTATCTCTATGGACAAGGTATACGTCGAAACAGTAAAGCTGCTTTGGAGTGTTTGAGAAAAGCAACAGAACTTGGAAACATCTATGCTCAAGGCCATCTTGTGGAATATTACTACACTAGAAAATTTTACTCAAAAGCTGCTGCACTAGCCAAAAGGTAATTTTTGTTCTGTTTTTCATTAACATTCTTCATGCAAGATCACATAAAAAAGATTTAAATTATTAAGATGATGGTCCTGTCTATTGAACTCAAGAAATGTTTAAGATAATGAATTACAAAACGTCTTTAACAGACTAGCCAATGACAAAATTAATACTACAAGGTTCTCAATTCCTCAGTATGATTGAACTTTTCCTTCTGATCCAATAAAGCAAAACAGCCTTGAACTAGAAACCAAAGCAGATGCCCACATGCAATCTTGCCTTTCTTGTCCACTGTCTCCTCTAGGTTCCTGCCTTCACCATTCCCTTTAAACCCTTAAGTCATAGTGTCAAAGACCCCCCCCCTCAGCTTAGAAGGCATCTTAGTAATCATCTGGGCCAACCTTTCTTGGCAAAAGCGCAGTCTGGACACAATGGCCCAGCATCCTGTCCAGCTGAATCTTAAAAGTGTACAAGGTCAGTGAATCCACCACTTCCCTTTACCTGCTTTTCCATCTTTGGTATGCTTCTCCCTTGGTTTTGAACAGGCTCAGAAACTTAGAGTTAAGTCAAGGGGGTCTCTTGCTACCTACTTTCCTTACCTTTAAAGGGGATGAATAAACAGTTCATTATGCTTCCAGGATAGCATTCTTGAAAAATTCCCAGCACTCACTAGCTCCTTTATTCTCCATAGAAGCTTCCTATGGAGACTCTCCCAACTGTGTTATGAGCTGAAGTTTACTATTCTGAAATAGTTTTAGTTTTAGTTTTAGTACTAACCCTCAGAGTGCTCAACAGGATCCCAGATCCTCAATATTGTGATCACTGCACCCAAGGCTATCACTCACTGAGGTGCTACAAAGCAGATTTTCTTGATTTGTGACTAGCAAGTCAAGCAGTGCCTCATTCCTGATTGGCACATCTGACATTTGGTTGAGGGAGCTGTACTCCATTGCTCCATTCCAGGAACTTCATGGATGTCCTGGGAGTTGCTGTATTCTTCTTGCACCTAATGCCTGGGTAGTTCAAGTCATCCGTAAGATCCAGATTCTGTAACCCAAAGCTTACTTCAGTGACCCAAGCATTATCTCGTTGGTCTGTCTTGGTTCAGAGGTCAGTAACAGATGCTTAGTGTAAGATCCCTCTTGAGATGATCCCTCTGATCCTGACCTAGAGGTATTCAATAAGGCTGCCAGAATTGCCACAGTTAACTTCTCCACATTCAGTATTCTCCTTAATTCAGTGAATAACTCCTCCTCTTTTTCTGTCTTTATAGAACAGCCTATCCATCCATCACAATCCTCCTGTCAAATGAGTTGTTCCACCTTGCTTCAGTTATTCCTATGGCTGTGTGACTTTGACTGGGTGCAGAGCTCCAGCTCCTCCTGTTTGGTCCCCAGGCTGTGTGCACTGTACTCATACACTTGAGGTGGTTGTCTTCTGGTCCTCGCCTGGGAAGCAGCTAAGGAACATTTGTTGCTGCTCTGGTTGGCCTGGCTTATTCCCCAGTTGGTTGGAACATGGCACAAGTGCAGCCACTTCAGGTCCACTTCTGTATCTTGAACTAGTCAAGTAGGACCAGAGCAGTGTTGCCACAATATTCTATGGCTGATAAACAGCACATTTCTGTGACAAACCTCCAGAGTTTACCAGTGCATTGATAAAAGTTCCATCTGTCAATCAGATTATTGATTTGCTGGAAATAAGGTGCAGATAGATTGACTGCTTGCACAAGTGGCACACGGTAACATTTGTGCTTTTTGGGGTATGTCTACATAGCTGCTGCTGCACAGCAGTAAACATGTCACAAATTACCATCATACAGAAGCTGCACTATATGCCACTGCATAGCAGAAGCTCTGGTAATTCAGTAGTTCAGCTGTAGATGCTGTTTGCTCTACTCCATGCTGAGAAGGACCGTTTCTCTCTGAACTGCTGCTTTTCTTTTGCACTGTCAATAGAGCCATAACTGTTCAGTCTGGTCTAGCCTGTCTCACTGGGAGTGAAGCCCTTCCAGTCAGTGCTGCATGGTGGATTGTCCAGACAAATAAAGAATGCACCTTACCAGCTGCAATTGTGATTGCAGAAAATAGCAATGAAATCCCACAGTACTGTTGGAGCTGACCATTTCTGAAATAAAACACTGAAACCATACTTGAAACAGTTCCACTTAATTAGACTTGAAGACTGCCTTGAGGCAAAAATCTCAGCAGTTCAGCCAGTAATATCAAGCACCTATACCTCTTCTGCTAAAATTTGTCCTTCTATGATCATAGCAACTACATTTGTTACATTATATACAAGCATAAAACATTATGTGACTGTGTACAGTATAATCTTGCCTAATATTTGGAGTCTACATTACCTACTGCTACTTCACTTCAAATAATTCAGTTATCCCACACAGTTGTACTTACCAATTGCTGTGGTATGTTCTTGAAGTCAGCTGTGCTGAAGTAGAATTTTTGCCTGACTTGACTGAATATCATTGTTTGAATCAGCATTCTGTAGATTATCTTTTGGAAAGGAAGGGCAAAATGTTATGTATAACGAATAAAAAGGGCAAAATGTTATGTATAACGAATAAAAATGGGTAATATATTACTCTTGTTTTATTTGACTGTTCTTCCTAATAAGAACAGTTGTGTTTCTGTATTTGTTAATGGGACCAAATTAGGTGGAAGAACATCATTCTCAACACGTGCCTGCTAGCATGCACTGGCATGCAGAGGGTCATTGAGAACAATCTTACAGAAACACTGATTTAAAGCAAGTATCTATAAACTGAAATTAATTGCACTTCTCCTCCTTCTGTCAAGTCTGTGACTTCTACACAGCTAAAATGATGTGTAAAGAAGCGTATAGGTACTGTTTGGTACCTGGAAAGGATACGGGATTTGTGGGGTATCTGTTTTAAGACAACAGAAAAAAATAAATTCCCACTTAGGTATATAATTTTCTAATATTATAGTGATTATACTAGATAATTTTAGCTTGATAGTTAAAACAAAATTCACTTTGTCCCTCTGACTCTTAAAATAGTTCTTAGTAAAAACGTGCTGAACTAAGATGACAGCAAGCATGCAGAAGAAAGGAATCAATTGAGCCAAGATAGCGATAAGTGGTTTTCCTAAAGTTTTCTAACCAGGGGCTCTCAATATGTCCAAGATTTTCAGATTACTACAATTTGCCAATATCCTTGTAAAAACTGGAAATTTTAGAATCACAGAATCACAGCATGGTTTAGGCTAGCTCTTTAAAGATCGTCTAGCTCCAGCCTCTCTGCTGTGGGCAGGGACATTTTCCAGTACATGAGGTTGCTCATGTAATGAAATAAGATGAAATAAGAGCTACATGAAATACATGAAATAAGAGCTTTGCCTTTCTTCCACATATATTTTCCATAAAATAATGTAATGGGAACAATTAGCGTAAAATATGTTGCCTTTTATAACTAATATAACTGTAGTGAAAGTGACTTCAAAAATTGGGTACTTGTTTGCTGTTTAATATCACAAAATTCAAATAAGACTAACTGAAATACAAAACAGAAGACACGGAATACATGTAAATTCCAGCTTATTTTGGATAATAATATAAACAGAAAGGAGGCATTGTCAAAGTCATGGTCAACCTTAATAATTGCATGAACTAGCATTATCTAATGTAATGCTCTAAATTCCACAACAGGGCTACAGAAAATGATGACATCAACATGCTAGCCGAGATAACTGATTGTCATCCAACATATATAGCCAAGGGGGCTGCTATGGCTGCTTTCTACTTGGCTAGATGCCTCCAGCTTGGCCGAGGCACAGAGAAAGACCAGCATGCTGCTGAGAAGTACTATTCTAAAGTAAGTTGAGAAAGTCTTACAGACTGGTTTATATCTCGTGAAATGGAGTGATACCTTGGTCTGAGTTTAGTCTAAACTTGCTATTTTATTAAGGACTCCAACACTGTGTTAAAAAAATATTTGCAAGAATGTGTAGACTGATAGAAATGTACTGAAAACTACTAAAAATAGCCTTGAAAGGATGCTATCTGCCCACTTGCTCAAGCAAGCAATATAACCAACAACAGCAAAAAATCTATGGCAATCACCACAGCAAAGAGCTTGGAAACTTGCAAGATAAATTAGCTAAACAATTTGAATAATTTTATCCTAAATTGATTTGCTTTCTCTCATTCTCTCACAACTGAAAAATCGTAACTTTTCCCTATACTTTAGTCTCTAACAGTTACAGCCGTTTTAAAATTTGCCATAACTGGTTCTCATGCTTATTTTTATATTTACATTTTCCATGACAGCTGAGGATCTACTGCTTTTTTTGTTCAATATATATGGGGGAAAAAAAATCAGTTACATTTTTTCCAAAGTTCTAAATTTGGAGTAAGACTGATGAAAAATAAGCTTGAGGAAAAATACTAATAACGGTCTCTAGAAGATTAATCTGTTGAGTAATTTCAGTGATGCCTAAAGGCATCAAGGCAAGGTAATTTTACCAGCTGAAGGGAATGTAGCAGGTTGGCATCTGTGCTTCAGAGACTCTATGGTTTCTGTGCATGTAGTGACCATTTGTTTCTGCAAGTACAATACTGTGGTGTACATCTTGGTGCAATCTAAATGAATGGAGAGTTACAGAAATTATAAACTATCAAGCGAATTTTGTGGCTCTTTACCCAGGGAAGTCACTGATAGAGAAGGCTTAGCAGAGCAGGTGATCTAAATACAGACATTTTAAATACTTTGTTCTCCCACCATGAAAAATGTTATAGAGGATAGGATGAGGAGGCAATCAGGAAAGGAACATAAGCTGAGGTATTATGACCATTTCTAGTTAAGGCATTGAAGAGGTCCATCAGGATTAAATTGCTGCATGGCTTTGTAGGGGTGTAGCCCTTCCCATTGTCTTCTAAAGTGTAGTAAGACTGCCACAACTGAAAGAAGACTTCAGCTTTCACTCATTATTCACTTGCTGTACACCTGAGACTGATCTAGGAATGTCACTAGTGTGTCATAAAGAGATGGTTCCTATGACTGATGTCATGTGTCTCTAAATCAATACCAAAAGAGAAGGAACATAAAATAATCAAGGAAACTCCGGCAGTTTTGTACCTGCAAAATTCTCATGTTAACTGTACAATTACACATACTTAAAATCATGTCTGTTTCAATTGACTGCTCTGGTTTTGGCCTACCATTCTTAGACCAAGTCGGTTTTGTAAGAAATGAGAGAATATGGGCATCCCTAAGGGTGCTGAAATAGATGATGGATGTGAGTGAAACTCATCCAGTCTGTAAGCAGATTTATTTTTCTGACTGTGGTGCTGCATATGCCATGTCAACACACAGAATTAAAAAAAAAAAAAAGTCAAGACTAACACTATAGTCCAGTATGCTAATTTTAAATACTATTTTTTTATTATGTGGCATCAGAAGAAGGATTCAAATCCCAATACGTTAACTCTTCAATACTTTAGCAAGTTGACAGTCTCATTTTTTTGACACTTAAAGACTTATTAATGTCATGTTGATAACATACCATTTTATTGTAGCTATAAACCAGAACTCTCATATTCTTTGTTTTTAAAGGCATGCTATCTGGATCCTGCTGTTGCTTCTCACCTTGAACTGGCAGCTAATCTTGGGAGAATTTAGTGTTTCTTTTAACTGTGACTGGTATATAAATATATTTCCTACAGTAAACCATCATTGATCTCCAGCAATTATAGATTGTTCATCACTGCTTGCTTTTCAACTTTCTATAAATTATTATGTAAAGCAATTCACTGATTCATTTTATCTAAAATAAAGAGAAAGTAAAAAGCTCACACTCTTAACTCAGATGAAGCCAAGACAAGATATTTTAAAAATCGTATTGAAGACTTTACGATTATTAAGGACATTTCACTGGGACAGATGTATTTTCTTCATGTCATATTTCTACATAGCACATGAACCAAAACAAAACCAAATAAAGATGCTTGTTTCCTTTTTGCATCTTTAATATTTAAATTTTAATACTCTGAAAAGCTTGAACCCAAACTTGTCTCATTTTCACATACAGCCCACAGCCATTTTTAAAGCTTAACTTGTTAGTGGTGCTTATACCTCCTTCCACATACTTTCTAAAGCATCTAGATTTACTTAAAAATCTTTATACATATTACTTTTGGATTGCAGAGATTCAAAGTTGAAAACTGTCCAGTAGAACACCAAGCTTTACAATTCAAACCATACCAGCTTCTCAAACTAATAAATACGACTTACAGAACTGTGGAAAAAAAAGCCTCCAATGTTAGTATGGAAATACTGAATATATGTCCTCAGGACAAGGCCTGTTTTCCTCAATCCTTCATATTGCATTCACACTGTCTCTGCAGTAGAAATAGTTGGAAATCTTTTGGCTAGGAGTATTTATGTCTGAGCAATGTCAAGCTGGATCTTTTATCAAAAGATACTTTGATTAACCACTGGGAAAAGGTATGGATTGCTATGGTAAACTTGCACATTTCTAAATGCCTGTGAAGCTTTCTAAGTGCAGAATTTGCCTTGCTTCTTAGTACTGTGCCACAACTTGAAAACTCTTCTGAAACTGTTGGAACAGAAGGCTAGATGTTACAAAAAATGTTGATTTAAATAGATCATACAGATTTTATGTACCTTACAATACTGCCAGTCATAACTGCAAGTAGTTTTTCTAAGAGCACAACTGTACCGAATTGAGAAGAGAGTAATGAGTGTCAGCTAGGGATTTCTGATGATGTTTAATTATTTAGATGTGCATTAACATCATATTTACATATTTTTACATAAATTTAAAAAAAAAACCACTGAAGACAGTTTTCTTTCCTTGTATAAAATAAAGAGGAAGATTTGAAGGTTATTTGAAATTGGGGCATTTGAATAAAACAGCCCTGAATAATATCAGGGAAGTTATCAGAATGGTTTAATTAAATGTCTACTTGATCATTCATAGAAGCAATTCATAAGCACTAATCTCTGAACTAACATTTAACACAGGCATTCTGTTAGGACGTACCAGTTTACAATACATAATTTTGACACAGATTTCAAAGCAATGTAGATACTTCTTATGAAACTAGTGCTGTCAAACCCATTGATCCGTTGTCAGTACAGCCTCATTATCAACTGCTGCAATCCAGTTGTGATATTTATTGCTTACAAATGCTTCAAACTACAGGAAATCTTTGGTAAAACCAAAATTGATAAAATTTTCACAATAGCTTTACATGTAGTATTGCACGACAAGGCTTTTTCAATACACAAGAAAAAAAAAAGGAATGCTTAGATCCTCAGTGAGGAGATTAGAACTGTACAACATTCATTAGTTTACCACTAAAAGCAAAATTTCTTTCCATAAATGTTTAAAATATCTTCTGGTTTCTTTCAGCATATATGAACATTTATTTTTCAATCTATATTTGAAACAGAGGAGTAGTCAAATAGAACAATTTAAATAAAAATTGGCAGCTATACAGCATTTTTTGTCTACCCTACAACAGCATCAGATCTTTTCGAGTCTGTACTTCACAAAAAACTCAAGAGGAAAGAAAAATGCTAAAAATAATCATAGTCCTCAGCCCTCTATGGAAAAGAGGAAAATAAGTTTCATGTCTATTCTTGAACATAGACATTTCTCTAGTGGTCCAATTGTGCAGATTCAAACCTAAGTGGCATTAAGCTGCTCTAAATGAGCTCTCAGCTCAGGACACAGTTCAGTTAGCAGCAGTTCCAGCAAAACCTGAAAAACAGAAAAGAGTTAAAATTATGCAGGTGCCAACCAAATTTCTTCTTCCTTTCTGTCATTTTTAAATATCCACACATAACAGAAGCACATATGTTTGATTACATTTATCTTTTGTGCAACTACTTTTCTTTCATCCAGAAGTTAGCACATGTCCTACAGATAACATGGGAAATGTCTTAAGGTTGAAAGGAGGCAAGGGTTGAGGGCAGCTCCATTCAGGTGGGGATTTCCCACCCAGTATAAACTGGTGCTGTTCTGTCAAAGACTCCATAGCATCATAAGCAAGCACCAGGGCATGCACTTCCTCTCTGGTGCTGGGGCAGCATTGTGTGACAGGCTGCTGTCTGGAATGTGCCAGAAGAGACTGACTGTGAAGGTGTTATACTTAGATCCGGCTGCATAATTCCAACCATTCCCAACAGTTGAGGGAGTGGAACTTCTGGAAGGCTGTCATATCCTAACTATGAACCAGTCCTGGAATTCTCCTTCACTGGGATTCTCCAAGGTATATGTTTATTTTTCTAAGCTGTATGAAGAAATTAGTTTGTACCTTATGAAGTCAGGCACATTGGATGTGGTAGAAGATCTCATTTAGACAAAAACATGCTGCTGTTGAACAGTCTTTTGTTATTCAAACTTAATCAAGTGATCAAACCTAGAGCAACTGACTTATTTTAATAATAAATAAATCTCTGCGAAAACACACACCCCCCCCCCAAGCATTATTACTGAGTGAGTAGAGCTCAGTAACTTACAGGATTATGAAGTTTAAAGGCTACTTTTCTGGTTACTCACATAAAGTAGGTGCTTATTAGCCTTTCTCTCTTGCAATGCATTGAACACTTTCACTACACCATGACGGGCATTTTGTTGTCCAACAAGATTCTGCAGAGTATCTGCAACAAACATTACTTCAGTTTATGTTGTTTCACTCATGCTAGGCAAAGCCTCCAGCCATAATCATCATTCTGCTACCCAAAATCACAATCACAAAGGTTGGAAGAGACCTTCAAGATCATCTAGTTCAACCATAAAGACCCATAAAGAAGGGGAAGCAAAGCCACTGCACTTCATTGGCCCTTGGCTACAAGATACACAGCGTCCCTCCTCACCAACCTTTTAAAAACACAGCTTGAAAAGGTACCTTATTCTCCAGTTACTCAATAGATAATAGTGTGTGCATCTCAGGATATTTTAAGCATTCTAACATGATACATCAAATGTCTTTTCAGTAGTTCACTGAGTCAAGTCTCATCTCACACATCGTTAAACCTTTCACTTAAATACACCTTCAGCCACAAAGACCCAAGTTCTACAACTGAAACAAATTTAGCAGTTTAATTGCCTTTCAATCTTCACAGAGAATACTTCCCACAAGAAGGCAGTTAAAGAGAATTCTAAGTCAGTTATTTACACTTTGGATTAAATTAGAGAATAAAGAGTGATTCAGTGCTCCATCATTAATCTAAGGTGCATTCAGCTATGTCTTGACATACGGCTCCAAGTTGAGAAACAAACAGAAAATCAAATACCACAAACCAACTATGGAAGGCTATTTAGTAGCCAAGTAGATGAGTATATAACACACGTAGTAAATGGAAGGGTTGTTTACACATCAAAAGACAAATATTTTGTATGCATACCTACTCCTTTTTTGCAGTAAAACTTGATTAAACTACCTAATGCATGGGGGTATATGAGATATGTAAGTAAAGCCACAAAATAGCTCATTCTCTTCAGATGGAGCAGAGAAAAAGCATCCAAGCTATGTTGAAGTGCTTTTCCAAGTGTTAATGGTAATGATTTTGTTTCTTTTCAGTTAGATGCCTTTGGGTTTACATGATCTCTGAGGAGTCAGAAATATGTAACTGGATTTCCTGTCCTGTGAGTGGGACAGGATGGAGCATCTCAGAATGTTGCCCAAAAACATGCTGGCTGAAAAGGCAGCTGCCCAGGTGTGGGAAATAAGGGTAGGCAAAGCAAAGTCCTGAAAAAACCACTCCATCTAGGATCTTCTTCTGCCCAGGCAGCAGGTCACTCTTAATTTTCAGTGCCCTGAGACCTCTTATCAGAAATAGACAACACATAACACGGACAGCATGGGTAGATCCCTCTCTCTCCAAAATATAAAAGGAAAAAGTAATTGGGGTCTCCTATTTGGCAAGTAATTCCAAGTAGGAGAGCCACATATTTGCTCACAGAGAACCAGCACAGAGAGAATCGACTGAGATTCCTTCATGAACATTATGCACAAAAATACAGCAATTTTGATTTTGCATCCACCAATAATATCTGAATCCATGCCTTTTACCAGACAGGCAGGAGAGGCAAAGACTAAGACCAAAATTATCCTTATTTATGCAAATAATAATAATTTAGAACTCTACAGGAAAATAGTGTGATTAACCAGTTTCCTTATTAGTTATTAAATCTGTGATTAAGCAGAATCAAAGTGATCTCACCTGGAATGTTTTCAAGTAGTTTTTGCTGTGCTCTCTGTTTTGTCTCCTGCTTTTGTTCATCGCTCTTGGCTCTCGTTGGTGGAGCTAACTTCCCATTTGGCCAAAAAGCATCTCGAAACACACCAATGTAGTAAACAAGCATTGGTTCACTGAACATCCAGTGTACAGTGTCACGGATTTGCCTGTAAAGAAGCGTAGAAGGGAGCCCATCAGAGCTAGTCTTTCATGTTTTACCCATATTTATTCTTTTTACTCCTCAAAGTAGTGGAAGAGATGTTCTTTTTCATGTAACTTTGCCAGTACACCTGAGTTGATTTCATTGGCATAACAGCAGGTCATATTCAGCTCTGGGTGCTCTAGGATCTAGGTCACTCCAGATACCTCACTTAGATCTGAAGAAGGCTGCTTTTCAATGTAATCCACAAACATACATTTCAGATTACAAGTAACACATTGAAATATACATCAAAACTACATTTCAAGGATGGGCACTACCAAATGCTCCACCAGGAAAAGTCAGGAAAATCAGGTCACTAATAGTAGCAAACTCCAAACTAGTTGCCTGCGGAGATGTGCCTGCTAGGATAAAAATAGCCAGTTTTGATAGAAGTACAGCAAGTTCCTTCGCAGATAGCAAACCACATTACTGAAGGGATTAGAAACAGAGATAGCAGCATCTTCTTGTGGCTGAACCACTTACTGTAGCCTTCAGCACCAGGAGTTTAAGGTAGAGAGCAGGCTTCAGTCACTACTGCTGCCATACAGCCAAATCCCTTAAAATCAATAAAGTCAACTTACATGTAAAAAGCTACACAGGAACTTTGCATGCAAGCTATGCTCACAAATTCTCTGCCTCTCTGTCCTCCTTCAGGCATTTTCCAGTTATCAGCAGGGTATGAACAAATGAACCAATCAATTTAAAACTCAGTGAGTGGATACTGTCTGAGACCAGTCCAATTTACTGCTGCGTAATGTACATAAGAGGCTTTAAAAGCCATGCTGGCAAGTGCAAATTTAGTCACTGATTGGACAAAGAACAGCCTGCTGTGCTGATAGAATACTTCTAAAATTTGTTTCTGACCAGGGATACAGCTTTCCATATGAAGGTAATTACAGACAGGTATGCTCACAGCCTCAGGCAGGCCTCACCTGGCAGCATAAAGATAATTCATGTATCTGTGTTTTCTCTAATAAACATAATATAGCTGTAAAGTGTGGAAAACAAATGCAGATTATCATATCCAACATGATGTCCAGATTATTTTTAACCATTCTTCTGTCAGCCTTTTTTTAATAGAATGATGATGAAAGCTCAGTTAAAGCAGCAGCTACTTACTTGTTGATGGTTCTTCCAAAAGTGACTTGTACTAGTGCAATTAATGTTTTTCTGACCCACTTGAACACTAGAACAATGAAAAAATTTAAAAAATAATGACCAAGAAGTTAATAATATTCCATAAACCATGATTATGTGCAAAACCTTCCCCCTACCTCCCACCAAACCAACCTAAACAACCCACCCCTACAGTAAACACATTGTTATAACCCTTTCTAAGATTCTATTAATTGTACAGAGGTTTCATTTTTCTTGATTATGTTCCTTGTACTGTTTGCTGTATGGGTTATAGGTCCTGCAGATTATATAAGTATGCATACAAAATGCATTCTAGGTTATACTGTAAATTTTTATATGTAAGAATATTTCAAGTTTATTGAGCAATACAACTACTCAAACCCCTTTTACTACTACAAAAAACCAAAATATCCTCAAACTTCCCACGCCTTTCATACCTACAGTATAAAGAACACACAGCAGCACCATAAAAATTCTGAAAACATTTTCACTCAAACCAAGCAGCCAGCTTTCCATTACAAATAAAGGAAACAAAAGTGAGTGCTTCCTAGTAATTACTGGTAAATCTTTCTTTCATACTGTCCACCATCACAATAAAGTCTATATTTGGAAGATACATCTGCCATTTTTGGAAGGTGACACATTTTGCAATAGTTACCCAGTAAATAATTTTATAGAGCATCATGTGTGGCTACATATTCAAATAGAAACAAAAATAGTTTTCTTTATTATCATCATTCAGTTACATAAAAGGGGGGAAAAATCCAGTATTTAAATATACCACAATTCTAGCATAATTTTCATCATAGACATTGCAGAAGTAAAATGCATCTATAATTCACTTAAAATGCATATTAAAATCATATTTCTTTGTCAGAGACATGTTCTATAATAAAGCTATCTTTCCTTCTTCAACATTTCCTACAATCTAATGAACAGCCTCTTTACAAAAAGCATACTATTGTCCTTTTTTCCTAATCTTTTCATGAAAAATTTAAAAATACTAAGTGCAAATGCTCTCCCCTACCAGTTACATTTTATTGCCATTTTATATTGTAATTTCACTCCAAAGTTAGGAACTACTGAAGAATAGCTTGATCACAACCTGGCCATATAGATTGCAAGAATTAAGATTAAGTGCAATATAGATTGCACTTATTGCAACAGCAAAAAAATCTGAATTATAAAGTGTCCTACAGAGCCAAGAGATTTCATTAGCAACTGAGCAGGTTTTTATCTTACTTCCTCGCAGTTCAAAAATCTCTCCAATCAGCATGAAACACGGTTCAGCAAGAGAGTCCTTCTTCCCATCCACCTCCTCTCCGTAGTCCGACAGGTCACTGTCCTCTTCCGTTTCTTCCTAGGAAGAGAAGCACAACACGGGTGTGTGTTGCAGTTCCCCAGTCTTCTTCCAGAATGGATTTAGTTACCGCCATCATCTGGGGAAGGACCACAGCCAGTCCTCTCAAAAAACAGAGTGAGAGCCAAAAACTATTGCTGGCAGGATCTGGCAAACAGGAATCTCGCTAGGGGTCTTGAAAACTTCCCATTGGACTAAAGCAATGAGGATACTGCACTGCTGGAATTATCATCACTGCTGTATCTTCTGCTTGCAGCCTTGCCCCAGTAAGCAGCTCAATGCTGCCCAGATTTTCAGAATCTACTGCCTATATTGCCCTATCAACACCAGCTGGATGAAAGAAAGCAGGTGATGTGGGAGTCGTGTACTACTAGGAAACAGGTGAGAGCTGTAACCAGGAGATGGCACTCAACAGTGTTTGTGACTGCAAAGCCTCCTCTGACACAATACCCATAAAAAAATATTCAGGATGGGGAACTAGACAGCTGGGAGAAAAGGGGAAAATCTGGTTATTGCACAGGGAGAAGCAGGTAGCTGGCTCCCCAGGAGAACAGTCAGTGCCTTCCCACTCAGTGGGATCAGGCACTAACCAGTTGTCCTTGAAGCACGCTGGGAACCAAACCCAGCAGTGGAAAGGGAACTGGCCACTAGAGAAACAAGCACCACATGTGAAAACTAGTCCCAGGCAGAAACACAAACTGTGATACTTAGTGACCTGAGCCTGAGGATACCCAAGCTCCGGGCACCAAAGGGAGAAGAGCTATTCAGATAGACTCCCAGAAGATGACCGGGTTGAACCACCTCAATTCTGGCAGTACCATGTATTTCAGAGTGAAGGGCAGAGAGCAGGTTGTTTCTCACTGTTATAAAGATTGCTTCAGGATCAGGACTACAACTCCTATCATTACTCATGGCAGCCAATACATCCCTTTGCCTTCCTGGATCTTCCCCTGCCAACCTGTGCTTTGAGCAAAGCTAAAGAGAGGCAGACCTGACCTCCACTGAGGCTGGTGCAATGCCCCAGTCTCTGGTTCAGGAGTGGTCAGAATGATGTGCAAATTTTCTTCTTCAGCCTGGCTTTCAAAGATATCAATCATCCCTTCCTTTTGTCCTCATCATTCAATCATCTAATATTAGTTTATTTTTCTGCTATTCAGTGAATCTCCTGTCATTTAGAAAATGCAACAATGCAACTGTAAGTTCTTACACTATAGTGCATTTTCTATCCAGTAAATTTGTAAACCTAAAAGCCTTTCTTTCTAGATGATATCAACTACATTTTTGCTCTGATTTGATTTTGGTCTAGAGACCTAAAAAATACGTTCTAAAGCTAACCCTATCCAAGGAGTTATATATATAAAGAAATTGCTGCAGTATCTAATCCTGAACACAACACTCAAGAAGTAGTATTATTGCTCTTACATATATTTGAAAAATGTGAGATGAGATTAAGGGCAAAGAGAGAACTGAATGAGAGCATTCTATACTACAAAGTTCAAAATACAAACTAAACCAGGAAGTCTCAGTTACAAAAAGAACACAATTATACCAGCTTTACGTGTGGTTTAACACAACTAACTTCATTTATGACCTTGTACCAAATTATTTAACCCCAGTTTAACTGCTTTGAAGTATCCAAGATGCTATCAATGGGGCAAGACTGAGCTGATCCAAAGCTCTTACTGAAAGACATAGGAGTCCAGGAAACAGCAGAGCTAATCCCAGACTGCCTCACAATCTGTCTCCCTCCATTTTATTTATTACTTTCACTTTAGGACAATTGTTTGACATACTCATTCATAGGGTCTAAGAGTTCCCACCATCCTGTATTCTGTTATATGTAAGCTTAAGGAAAGAAGGGAGAAAGAGAGGGAAGAGAATGTGAAGCAGTAACAGTTGCATAATATCTGCTTTGTTTATTTGTTCTTTCTCCTCTCACACACTAGTATTAAAAATTCTCTTTCCTTCTCTTGTATTTACCAACTATTTCCTCTTACACACTCCCATAATACAATAACTATGCAGTTTGGCTTTGTCTTGAGGATGTTTTTCAATTAAATAGCAAAATACAAATAGCTTCACACTTCAATGCTTTTATGCTACTACTACATATCAGTCATTTTAGTGAAAGCACTTTGGATTTTAGAACTCCAGTACTTCTATCAAAGTAAAACTAATTCCTCAAACCTTCTTTATATTTATTACTCTTAAATGAGGCACACACATTCAGCACCTAGATGCAAACACAACATACTTTTCTAAGGTACATTTATAGGATTTTCTTTTTTCTGAGATGCAAGACCACCTTTCTCTCTATTAAAAGCCTAGGATTGTACATGCTCCCCAATCTCAAAATATCCTGCATAAGACCCATCCACTCCAGACAACTACAGCATGTAAGAAATTAACTGTTTCAAATGAATTTTGTATAACATAACTAAAGGGGGAATAGAAACATCTCCTTGAATATTGCATTATCTGAACCTCAATAACACAGAACAGAGTGCCATGCAATTACAGTCAATTTAGTCAATGAGCTATTTTAGTCACTAATCTATTATTCATTGCATTTTGATAAACAATGGGTTTTCATGGCTTAATAACAAATTCTCCAACTGGTTTGCCTACATAGACTCCTGCCTGCATTTGCAAATGCCCTCAGTAAGCCTGTACTATTTGCCAACAGTTTTTTGTCAAATCTAGGTCTGCTTCAGAAGTTGTCCTGAAATTAAGGAAACACAGCTGTTCTTGCCAAGATAATATTCCCAAGGGAGAATTATTTTTACCTGGCAAAACCTGAAATATGTATGTCCAGAACTCAAAAAGTGGAAAATTCTGCTGTAAAAAAATAAACAATCCCACATGAACTGCAATTTGTTTATTTGCAGTAGCTTACACATTTGGCTATATGCACATACCAAAAGGCAGGAAACCTATTTTATTAATAAACATCTTTTAAATTCATAGGCAGCTCTTACTTCTGACTCTTTGTTCACTTACTGTAAATTACAAATGACCTTTGGAAATATTGCCTGCCATTCAAATACTAATGACTCTCCCTGCTTACTTAGGATAAGAAATTAAATTTGGGAAGATTACTTTTCTACCACTTACCTCCTGATGAGAAAATAAATCACCAGGAAGTCGTTCTAGAAATGAGGAGAGTGAAAAGGATGACTTCTTGCCTTGCACATCAATAACTTTGAGGTGCTCTGGGGAGGGGCTCAAGAAGGCGTAAAGTGCTTCACTCTGGCAGAGTCTTTCATCAGAGAGTAACTTCTAGGAAACAAAAATAATGACACATCACAACACAGCAACACATCAATTAAATATTTCTTGTTAAGGAATAAGATGTATTGAGGCATCCAATAAAACTGATGAAATCACAGCTCAGAGGTAGTGTGAGGAAAAAATCCCTATCTCACAAAGATACTTTAAGAAACTATTTCTAAAGTACTGGAACTAGTAAGAATAAAGCTTTTACTCTTACACCTTTCTTGTTTTATAACAATTTCTCATTTGTAAGGAATTTGTTGTGAAGAGTTTTAGCTGAAAGTGGCAATTAAAGGATTCATTATTTATGATTCCTTAATTAATTGAAGTTTAAATTAACTTACCACTAGAGAATGGTTACTATCAGTCAAACTCATCTCAACTTCAGGCATTTTGGACGACTTTGACATTTACAGTGTCAAACCTTGCATTTGACCTATTTGTTCTAGGCTCTTTCTTTAGGCAAAAGAGAGGCAGCAGCTTCTCAATTCTCCTGTTTAGATATCTGTTGGTTTCGTCTTTATTTTCTTACCTGCAGGAAGTTATTAAGCTGGTTCTTGGATTTCTCCATGAATTTCTGGTCTATGGATTTGAAGGGCAGCTTGCTGAGAGAAGGCAACTGAACTTTCTTTAATGATGGAAAACACTGTGTAGGAGAAAGGCGAGCTCAGTTAAGATGTATGCAGAAAAAAAGACAGGTGGTTCAGAATGGAAATCCTTTTTGCATCTCTTCTCACAAGGGAAGAAAACACCTTCCCTTTCCCACTATGGGCTGACACATCCAAACCCTTTCCCATTATCTACTCCTTATCAGACTGAAAGGTTAAAGCACTGTGAAAAAAAATCCCAACCTTCTCTCTCCCCAGAAGCTGTCATTTCTAATACTTCCCTAGAAGCCGGACATAAAACCTCAATAAGGTTATATATCTATTCTTATAGCAGGCTCTTGTATGACACAAGTTTTATAATCATCTGTCACAGACCAGAAATATGTAGATAGAAATCTAGCTCTAAAGGGCTAAAAGCCAAAAGGTTAGCATTAAAACTGGTAGCATGAAATTTCTATCACTCTGACAAATTTTGGCAGTTTGTATCTTTTCCCTCCTGTAACCAGGATTCGTACCTCGCTGAGTTTGCGGTGTAGGTTCTGAAACTCATTGAGCTTCCTGGGAACAGTCCAGTTCTTAGTTTCAGCTCCACCAACTTCTTGTAAACTCACCATGACAGAGTAACAGGGCACTTGTTCTCCATTCTCTTCTAAAACCTTGTGGGGGAAGAAAAACCAGATAAGGTAATCTCTGTTGAAAGTAAACAGTGGAACATTTGAGCTGCCAGAACTGGCTTGCAAACTCAGTCATCAGTCCCACACTTCCCTTAAGATTTGAAAGCTACATATTACTTACATACTATTGTATATATACATATAGCATATATACTACAATTCCCTTAATGAACTAACCTTCACCCAAAATGCTGTGCCAGTCCTGAACCAGTCCTCCAGCTAACCTCTATTACACCTTTACATACACTTTTGCAATGCTGTCCACCAGCAGCCAAGTCTCCCTGACATGTCCTCCTCAAACAGCTGAGTGCATTATTTCTGTTTTTAAGGTACCTAGCATGTAGCTTTGTGATTGCTCATCAATACTCCATCTCTCCTATCTGCATTTACCTGGGTGTTCTCCCTTTATTTCCACCCTCCCTTCCCAGTGCTCCTGCTGAGGCTCACCCACACGCCAGGCACAGCAGCTCTGCATTGGGTCTAGCAGCAGCTGGTGCGGTTATGGAGCAATTTCTCTGCTCACTTAAGCTGTTCTTGCACAGTTTGTGGTATCCATGCACTATTCCTGGGGGACTCACAACTTTATAAAAATACTAATGAATCCAACTACAATCCTCAGCCAGAGGAAGGAGAAGCAATAAACCACATTTTGCAAATGGGAAAACTACAGCAAAGCTAAATAATTTTTCTTGAGACAACAGCAGTAGTGTGACCACACTGTTTTTTAAATTGATATAAGAATTGACATAAGAATTTCATCCTTATGTCCTATTAGTAGCAAATTTTTGCTTACTTATTTTGAGGAGACAGCCAAATTGATTATGAAAGACAAATAAGGGAAATGCATAAAATATTTCACTTGCGAATGCTTGTCTTTATATACATGCAAATAATTATAAGGTAATTATAAAATACCACTCCCAGTCTCCTTGAGCAATGTGATAACTTTAAAGCTTTTTAAAAAAAGAATATGTAACTATTCTAATTAGTATAAGAATAAACTTTAAATTCATATAATTATGACACCTTTTCTGAGAAGCCTGTAGAAATCTGACAACACAATGCTATGGATGAATAATTTGACAAGCAACTACATCACCATCATAAAAGCCATGTGGCTGAAATATACCTTCATATTTTTAAGCTATTCAGAGCTGTACATTTATAATATTTCCTGTGATGCATTCCTCATACAGCTGCACAAGGACCAGTGGGAAGCTAAGTCTGAGGCCCAGATTTCACAAATCTCTGTCAAAAAGCTGCAGCAGCACTCAGACAGAATACAAAGCACCAGCCTGAATGCCTGCAAATGTGCCTGGTTCTCAGTGCAGCTATTTGGAGAAGTGCCTATCTCCTGCCAGACTACTGCAGAAATAGATGATTGAACAGCCTCCAAGATGCAGGTCAGAGAGACATGGTGCAGAACAACTGGGATTGTCTGGGACAGTCCCTGCCCTGTCTACCCTGAGCTAGACTGGATCTGTGTTTGTAGGTGACCCACAAACACCTCCTGGCTGTCATTTTTCAATACTGGGCAGTGAGTGCTGAAATTGCTGATTTGAGTCATGCTTATGATTTTCCATGCCAAATTTGTTCCCAGGGCAGGGTGAAAGCACCTTTTCAAAATGGGAGGACTTAGTACTCCTGCTTCAAGCTATGTGCAGAATCCTCTAAATTCCAATTAGTAGATGTAGACACATTATAGCTTTTTTTCAAGTACTCTCAAATACCCTAATACAAATACTGAAAATGTTCAGGATCTTCTTAGGAATGCAAAATTTTTTATCAACTTAGGTGCTTGTGAATTTGTGTTTCCAAATTAAGGAGTAAACTGGAAAACAGAAAACTTGAATGTCAGGAGGTCGTCTAAACCAAGAGATCTAGTCCTCTGCTGTTAGAAGGCACCACCTCATACGATTGCTATCATGAATGAATTCAAACTAGAGAGCAATATTCCTCGGATTCTCCTTTTTGCTAAGGTAAGCAAACAAAATTTGAAAGTGCTTTCAGAACCTCTTTTTGTGGGAGAAGTTCCTCATTCAAATCCCCCCTTCTCAAGGGACACAGCCCAGCACCTGCAAAACGACTGTAACACTTCCTCATCCTCAGTGGAAACTCCCTCCTAATGTGTTCAAAGGCTGCATTTACCCTTGACAGACCTGCAGCCTGCTCAAGACGAGCTGCACATCTGACAAGCCACCAGCATATCTACTTATCCAGCCAAGAGGTGCTCCAAGGGTCAGAGCTAAAGCCCAGACTCCTGCTGAACACCAACCTTGCATGCCAGCGACATCATGACACTGGGCTTCTAATGCTGCTGCCCAAAAAACCATCCAGCTTTTTCTCAACCTTCCTAGCCCTTCTCTAGCCCTGTTTTCAGGTACTGCCTGTACAGGGCTGAGCACTGGGGGAAAATCACTTCCCTGTTCCTGCTGGCCACTCTGTTTCTGATACAGGATGGGATGCATTTGGTCTCTTTGTCCACCTGAGCACACTCCTGGCTCACATTCTGTCAACTAGCAGCCCCAAGTTCTTGTCCACTGAGTAGCTTTTCAGCCACCTCTTGTCCTTCTTGTGGTAACCACAAGAAACATGCAATTTTTTTCACCTTATTCAGATCTACAAACTCAATTCCTTATGAAAGCAATAGATTTTTTTAAAGAGTCATGCTCTGAAACAGTCTTTCTTTGGCCAAGGGAGACAGAATGTCTGTTAAAATATTAAATTATACAAGGCCAAAACCATTAAAGCAAGCAGATCAAGTTAGGTTATTTAACTCTAAGTTATATACCTGTAATGAGGAAGAGACAGTCTCACACAAGTTATCATAGGCCCCTCCATTCTGCATGCTCCTACTGTATTTTTCAACCTCTATGAGTCAGCCAAAACACTGAGTCTCCAAAGTAAGTTTTATCAGAAGTATGAGCTACCAAAAGACACCTAGAGATTATTTACACTGATATTTATTTATTTATTTATAGTTCACACACATAGGTTTAGTATATTTAAATTTCTCAAAACTATGAAGACTGAAAGATTCAAACTAAGAGATTACAAACAAGAGTTTGGACATGTTTGTTTTTTTTTTTTTTCCCAAGACTTAAGTAATTTTTTCTTTTGTGAATTCTCTGTTAACTGATTTAGTGGATCAGTTTAAAAGGTCAATGACTGGCTACTACACTTTCAGTTCAAGATTTATAGCAAAATTTACTTTTACTAAGCTTTTCTGCTAAACAACAGGGCCAAGGTTTTCTCTCTCTAAAATCACAGAGCTATGTTCTGGGATTGGCAACAATGAATTTTGCAGTTACAAAGACAATGTCATCTACTCATGCCCCTGAAATCATCAAGTGCAGCTAGAATATTCCCAAGCAATTAATTAACATAGATAGCTACAACACCCATGTTTTCTCCAGCCTACCCTTTGAAGCACAGACCTGCAAACAGCACAATTTATGCAAGCCTATATTTAATTACCTAATCCAGTACTACTTATAAGTTATAGCTAAGGGAGCAAGCAATTAAAAGCCTCTTCCAACCTCTCTCTAATTTAGCCAAACCACCTTCTCCTCTGATAATGAGAGGGACACTGGACAGTTGTATATGGTTACATTTGTGCAGAAAGCTGCCATTCTGCACCCAGAGTTTACCAGATGTTAAGACCAGGCTTCAAAAGCTACAAATAACTCTTAAGAAGACAACTTAAGAACTTTTCAGTTCTCAACAGTGTCACTTGCAAACAGCATTAAAACAATACCAAATCCAGATGTTTCCACATGGAGAATTCAGTTTTAAAACTGGCACCTTATATTTTTGACCTGTTGGATTTATTTCTTTTACAATGACTTTAACTGTTGACAGACCTATCACTGGCTTGCAAGAGCCTGAGACACAATCAAATAAACTCCACAGCACATAACTCTTTGTTGGAGGAAAAAAGTATCTCAAGAAAACTATTTGTATTCTTTTCAGGGACATTCTCTTAGTGGCACGCAAAGGCAAGGCAGTAGAGACCCAATTCATCTTTAGATCTTCGTAGTGATACTGTCAAGAAGATTACTTATGTATGTCAGCCAACACTGACTACATAACAAGCATTCACTGAATTCCTTTCATGGAACTCAGATAATAGAGAGCCAGGAGATAGTAATATTTTTTGCTTTCATCACAATTTTTTGCATGCATTCTACAATTGTCTGCCCAAATGGAACAGCAAAACAAGACAAAAGAAAAGTAACAACTTCTTCAACTTACAGATATAAAGCACTTTCTTTCCAGGCATTCAAGCCCCTTGAAACTGTACAGCCATTAAATACAATAATGCAAAACCCAGAAAGTATAAGCATTGCATCTTTGAGACACAGCAGACACACAACTGCACCCAAGTGCAATAGCATGGTAATATAGGAAGACAGAGTTCTCATGAAAAACAGTGCCCATAAGATAGCAAATTACTTTACCCAGTGCCAAAACTTGTTTATGTACATGTAGGTAATTTTTTATAACTCCATTGTTATAACCCCAGTGTCTGAGGAATAGAAACTCTCTGTATGCATCATAGTAGCCACTGGGGAAAGAGAAGAGGAGCTCAGAAGAGGTTAGGTTTCTTTCCCCCACAAGTAAATTTTAAGTATAAACAGTTATAAGGAAAGTATCTACACATTTTTCTTCTGCTTTTCATGCAAGTTTGAATAGACTCAGAAGATAAAAAGGCAAAAAAAAAATCCCCTACCTCTCCTGAGACAATGAAGGCTTTCCACATGCCAAGATTCTCACACCACCAATCTGTTCTTGCAATGTGCAGCTGAAGGTCACTGTGCTCTCTCTCCATCAGAGTAATTTCATCCTTCAGCTTAGAAACAATCTGCAGAGAAAAGTTTATTCATTACAATTGGTATGAAAAAGTTTGTGCAGCACACAAGCTTTGTGTCTTTAGGGACACTGTTCTGAAAGAAGAAAAGGTACAAAAGCAGAGTGAGAGCAATTCCTGTGGATTAAAAAAAAACCAAAAAAAACCCAAAAAAAAAACCCCAAAATCACAATCACAAGTGAGGGAATTGATGATACCTCAAACTTCTAGAGCACACAGCAATCTTAAAGGTCAACCCTCACACTAAAATAAAAGCCAAGTTAGAAGTTTGATAAGAATTTGAAATTGTCATTAATGAAGTACACCTTACTAAAGACATCTTTATCATTTTCAGGTATACATCTCATGACTGAAGAACCTGGGAGTAGATTTCATTCCTAGGAATTTCTATGTTAGAAATCACTCAAAGTTATCACTTATTTCATTCTAGTTTTGAGAAGACAATGATTTGTTATTGTGGAAAGCACAAAAAGTAGCTAAACATCCTGCCAGGAGATAGCATGACAAGAGAAGGGGGACATATACATAAGATGTGACATTAGAAACACAGCAAAAGCAGATGACACTTCTCCATTTTTAAATATGCTATACCACTTACCCAAATTTATCAGTTCTATCACTTACACCACAAGTGGCCCATTCTACAGAGCTACAGGAATTCTATCTTATTCAGAATTTTTGTCTCATGTCAGATTTAAAATATTATCTACGTGACAGCTATATAACAGTTTTCTAGCAAATACCTCACCTTCAGGATAATTTTATATTTTACTTTATTTGCTATCAGTGCTGAGACTTCTCTGCAATCCCCTTACATTGACTACAGAAACATTCAATAAATACAGAACAACTGCTAAGTTTTTCTCATAAGTAAACAGCTGTTACATTTACAAACCAAATACTCAGACTTTATAATAGTACTGGATCCATTTTACTATTCTGTTTCAGAGAGGTATCTATTTTCCAAGACCAAGAATATTTTAGAAACAAAAACATACATGGAAAAACCCACTACTTCAGTAGGGGTACAATCCCTGCCTCCCCAAGAACCTAAGTACAGAAAGAATATAGCTATTATAGGAACATAGAACATTCATGTGAATGGACCAATATATAAAGGTTTAGTTATATAGAATCATAGAAGGGCTTGGGTTGGAAGGGGGACACCCCAGAACAGCTGCAAACATCTTCAGTCATCTGCAGTACCCTCTGGCAGAAGGAAGATATGGAAGGGACAGAGGGAATGAAGCTAGCCAGGGTGGCTTCAAATTCTAGTGTCCACATCTTTCTCCTGGAGGTAGCTATACCCAGAGCTGGGGCAGCAGAGAATGAGTGGGATGTCAACTCCTATTCAGACAAGAATCTTTTCACTCACCCTGAGTGAAGGAAAAATGTATAAAGAAGCCAGCCAGGTTCTGAGCAATGACTAAGACCCAGGCACACTTTTGTCATTGCTAGCAGCAGGATTTTAGGAAAATGCCTTGGCTACTTGTTCATCTTACCCACCATCTGCAACCAAATCCCATTACACCTGACATGATGCCCAACTGCATCTGAACAACAGGCCTGTAAAATGAACACAAATAAGTTGGCCCAAGCCACGTGCAAGTCCCTTGCTTCTCCTGAGTATATCCTCAGATTGCTGACCTGTTTGACTTTGCAAAGAGAAAAGGATATTTTTTGTTTGCCCTAGTCCAGAGATTTAAAATTTCGTATCGCTCCAGATTTTTCCTTTGATGACAGCGTGCTTTCTCCTAGCTCCTAATAAAGGAATCAGTCGCTCCTAAAGGTTTGAGGTTTTTGATCCCTCAGCTCTGTCAGAGCTGGTGCTGCAGACGAGGGCGTTGTGCTGTGCCCCTGAGAGGCAGCAGAGGGCACAGGAGCCGAGCCGCGCATCCGCCGCACGGCAGGCAGGGCAAGGGAGAAACACCCCTTGCTACCGACAAGATAGCAAGACCACGGGAGAGTGATCCTTATTCCATGGCCAACAAAGCAATATATATTGCATTCACAAGTTTAGTTACAATAGCTTTTAGATGTGGGGGAAAAAAAAAACAATTAAAACTAAGTTCTGATTTCACCCTCTGTTTATCAAGTTGACTGAAATAACCATCTGACCCATCCAAAATAAATGCAACAACTGGATATTACACAAACATACACATATCCAAAAAAAAAACATCAAATAAAAGAACCGAAGACACTACAGGTTTGTACCTTTTTGTCGGGTTTTGGTGAATTACAAATGGAATTTAGAGCCTGCTTCTTATACTCAAGCTTGTCATTTAGCTGGCGAAGTTTATTTACAGCGTAACTGGCCTGTTCATTAATTCTTGTGCTGCATTCTTCAGTAGCTTCTTCACAACCTTGGCTCTAGGAATAGAGGACAGGGGTAGTTACTACATTAATATGAGAAATGAGGCAGTTATTCATAGAATGACAGAATGGTTTTGGCTGGAAGGGACCTTAAAGATTACAGAGTTCCAGTCTCACTGCCATTGGTATGGACACTTTCCACTAGACCAGACTGGTCAGAGCCCCATCCAGCCTGGCCTTGAACACTGCCAGGGATGGGGCAGGAGATGCATTATTGTTTGCTTCTTGATATAGATGAAAATGTAGGTGTAACAGATATTCCAACCATCAGATCCAACATGAAATGTCAGTCTATTGTAAAAAACCCCAACAGACAAAGCCTTATTATAATTTCTAATACAGTTCTTTGGCAACTCACAGCAACAGTGCAAAAATGACCTTCAAGCTAAGGCTTTAGTGTTAATGACAGGTAAAGTTTGTTTTAAAAGCAAAAACAGCTTAGTAGTCATGATCAATATTCAGAGCCAGATAGAAAAGTAAATACTTAGCACTGAGCTGAAGCATAATGAGAATGGGGTAGCAGGGGACAAAACCAAAAATATTCCGTATTTCTAACAAACATTCCTGCCTCCCACAAACCTTCACAAAACAGATTTGTCATCCTGCAGAACAATCTAAACCAAGTCCTTTAGCTTTCTACACAGATTTTACTGCTGTTTTTAGAAGTGTTAATAAAAATGTGTTAAAAGCACATATGCCTTACCCTAAATTCATAAATCATTTTCATATATTCATTCAGACAAACCAATAGCTTTTTCCATCTTGTGTACTACAGGCTGCTGCAAAAAATAGAAAACTTCACACATTTCAGTGACATTCTCCTTAGCATCTTCTGACATATAGCTCAACCTCCCCCTTCTTACTGTACTTCCCCAAATAGACATGAAGACCTTGAGATCTAGCAAACAGCACTCAGTTTTTACTGCTGCAATGTTCAAAGACCTTTGAGGTCTGTTTGTGACTGAGTATATCTAAATTTATCTGTGAGAAGCTAAGTCTCTTCTCATGAAGAGGGGTTCTACGTTATTTAATGATATTCCAACTAAGTAATCTGTATCCTTATATTACAAAGAAAAAGGTAACAGAAGGAACTCTCATATTCTTGTAAATTCTGTGAGTTTTAGAGGAGACAATCCTGTCATAAATTCCACGGTATCTTATTAAAGAAAGTCTAAGAAGAGATAACAGTAGCAACAATAACTAATCTCCTTAGCATGATCCTCAAACATAATGCAGAAGTCAGGAGTTCTAGGTTGAGAAATCCATGCCCTTTTCTAGCTCTGCATTTGCCTGCTATGTGGCTGAGTAAAAACCCATTAGCTCTATGCCCTCTCCTTTCTTCTCTCTATTCTGCATGGACTTTAAACTCCTAGGGTCAGAAACTTGCCTCCAAGCACGTGTACAGACCTCAGCTCAGAATGTTGTCTTCTGGCACTACAATAATACAAATAATAATAATTAACAATATTGGGTGTTATTTAAAATGTTAATGTAAAAAACCATAAAAAACCCCAAACCTTCCACTTGTTGGGAAGCACGGAGGTAAAGAAGGAATCAAAATGCTATTTTCAGCACAAAAGAATTAGAAGACTTTTCATATGAAGTTCAGTGCTAGCAATCAAAGAATTGCAATCAATTACAAATCAGTGAGGCTGTGCTCCCAGAGGTAGGCTACATGATTTCTGTGTCATTAACTTTTCATACACTTAAAGCAAATACCACTGCTGAATCACTAGGTTTATCACAACAACAACAACAAAAAAAGGTAGAATTACAAGATCAAGTAACCTGTATTCAAAATATCAAATTTAACAAATAAATAACCAGTTCACTCAAAGCTGAGATCATAATTGATTGTGCTGTCTTCCCCTGATTGGTAAGCAAATAATGGCTTCCATTTCTGTGAGTGACGTAGTACACGGATGTCAGTCTTATTTTAGTGATCTGACACATGCAGCACCAATGCAATCACCAGATCCTCTCCTCAAAGTGCTGCATGCCAGCACTGCCTGCTTCTGTATTTCTACCTGCGCTGTTTGTCCAAGCGGAAATACTTGGAGGTTTGTGGTGGTTTGTCCCAGAAACAGAAAGTGGTACCAGACTGGGAAGAAGAAAGAACTTCTTCCACCTGCAGCAGAACCGGCTGTCTGGCTCTTTCCAGATTCCTATCTTGTGACTTGATTTTCTCACATTTAATCACGGCTCATTCTTTTGTCCTCATCTCCTTGAGTGCATGAGATGGCTTTTTATCTATTCAACTGTAGCAGTGAAATTTATAGAAAATTAACACTGTGATGCCCACAGTACCCTAGGAAGTGGGGACATAGACCCAAAACCCAAACTAAACAAAAACCAATCTGTACGTCCTAACAATATGTATTCCTTCAGAAACATCCAATTTCTCAGCTGTCATTTCTGATATATATGGGGAGGGAAAAAACGACAAACTTATTAGCCAGTACTGCATTTTCACCAAAATTTGAAAGAACATAGGAAGTTTCAGAAAGACTCTTATAATTTGTTTTCACCTCAAAGACCCTGAAGCATGGCACAGCACCACAACTGCTCTATTCAAGAGATACTCAAGAAGCACAGTATATACAACTTCGTACTTAATTAGTTGTTAAAAATTAAAAAAAAAAAAAAAACAGCTTTGAATGTTATAAGCAGGCTTGGCAATATATTAGTCTTTAAGGCTTCATGGCTGACACAGACTTCATGTCTGGCCCATACATATCCAAGGACTCAGAGGAAAGACAGATGATTGTCAAAAATCTAACTTTTTGGCAGCTACAGTAGATATTATCATGCACAGTGCAACTAGCCCTAAAGTGTTGTGTCAGTTTCCTCAGAGAAATCATTATCTGTGTTAGACTTTGAAAAAATCATATGAAGAAATTAGAAAGCACAGCATTTAATGCCTCAGGAAGTTCTGGACAAAACTGTTAGGAGCCATTGTGCAAAGCCTCAATGACTGCAAGCACAAGGACACAAAGCCTTTGAAATACCTACTAACATCAACACAGAGCTGAGTTCGTAGTGAGAAAACTAGAAAACACATCTTGAATATTTTATCAATAAAAAGAATATAGGGGAAAACAAACACTGAAAAGATTCATCAAGCTCTAAAAGCACATATTGAAAATAATTTACTTATAACTATTAATCTCTGCAGATTTGCTGATGCGCAAACTACAAAGACTATAACAACTCACCTACAGAAATTAAAGTCATTTAAGGAGTAAATACAAAAAACCCTTAGATTCTGGAAGAATTGTTTCTAAATAGCAGAATGTAGATCAGCACTTCTGGATTCTGCTTATTTGTTTATTTAGATCTGATTTTGGACAAACTGGTACATTTCATTGAGTTCCGAGCAAGTTCACATGTAAAATGAAGACATGCATGCTGATCTGAAGCAGCAGCCTGACTGAAAGAGGCACTCAATAGTCTGAGACTGCTCTTGTCAAAATGTTAATGGATAAACACAACACACAAGTTCCTCTGACATGACTGCTTTAGACAACCCAAGGAAAAAGCCTGCCCCAAGAAGAGTTGCCATTGGCTTATTGCTTATGACATTTTGAATGGTCTGTTTTAGTATTTAGAGTTCTTGTGCCAGATTTATCTTCCAACATAGTCAATTTAGTCAATTAAAAAATAAAAATCACTAAGCTTTTTTTTCTCCTCTTTTGTGCAATTTTGATACCTATTTAGTACCTAGGTATGGTTTCTCGAGGCTGGGATTGAAGGCACTTGAGAAGCTATTTCATGTTCGGACTCAGGTATTTATTATTTCTTATCTATGTTACAGTCTCACTACTTGAGTTTGGCAGCTTTTTCATTAGCAAGGCACAAAATGGCTAACTAACTCTTGTTACAAGGTCTTTTAAAACTAAACTATCCAATTAAGAAATGACACCTAGATTATTTTCCCTTTTAACCCAATAACTGATCCCCTGCAGTCCGCAATGCAGACTTTTCTGTCCAATCATGAAACATCACCCAATCCCATGAAGAAGAAGGAAGATGGTAAAGAAGAACAACTTACCTCTGCCCTAAAACCTCCATCTTGCTTCATATTTATCTCTATATTCTAAAACCCCAAACTCTATGTTTTCCACCCTGTGATATTACAGACTTCTAACCAACTACACATCTGTAATCCCAGTGCTATTAATCAATTTTAAAAGCCTGTTCCACAACCTCAGGTCAAATGCAGTGTTCTCTTGTGGGTCTGTGCTTTTCAGCACAGAAAGTTTAAAATTCTCAGCATCCAGGATTCCAACACCTAGGAAATGCATGGGAGACAGGGACAATGTCTGGGCAGAAATCTATTGATGTTTCAGTGAGAATTTTTTCACTCAAATACATACATTTTTTACTCAATACATACAATTTCATATACAAGGTATGTTTTGCATTCTCTGTTTCTAAGGAGCATAATGAAAGACGTGAAATACAGAAGGATTAGGAATCTGAACTATCTACTTCAACTAAATTAAA
The DNA here is from genome assembly GCF_026979565.1 of Vidua chalybeata. Classification (NCBI taxonomy): domain Eukaryota; kingdom Metazoa; phylum Chordata; class Aves; order Passeriformes; family Viduidae; genus Vidua; species Vidua chalybeata. The sequence goes on from NC_071533.1 coordinate 38,862,920, forward strand.
ATTTAAGTATTCTGTCATTTTGTACCATTTTATTTCAAAGAGCATGTAAGCAAACAAGTCTTTCCAGATGAAACTACAGGAGTGATGATATTTATAAATAAATGAGTAAAATAGAGTAGTCCAAAGCTCAAGGACAGAAGATGCTACTACATTCTTTTCTCAGGACAGTCTCTCAGATCACTTTAAATAACAGTGAAAGAAATTGTCTGTGTGACTCACCACTTCATCTTTGTCCTCAGGAGTTAGCTGAGCAGAACTTCTTTCTTCCTCCTGCTTGACTGATCTCTCATATAAATCACTGACAATGAATGAGGGGTAGTATCTGTCCTTTAGAGTTTCATAAACATCTGCCTGTATTCTGTAGAATACTTCAGTGCCTTTATTTCCCACAAGACTTTGCTGTATTTCCTTATAAAGGGATTTTTCCACAGGTATTTCTCTGCTTTCCACAAAAAAATTCTGGTAAATTTCACTCACCAGTTGAGGTATTTCAGCCTAGGAAGCAAGGGAAAGGGAGGGAGAAAAGAATAATGAAAAGATATTGAAAATATCAAGATGACTCAGGACCCAGGTGCACAATTTGAAGGATAATCAAGCTAATTTCCTATCCAAATGTATGAGAAGACATCTGTAAACCTCTTACTGAGATCAAGCATGCTGCCTGCCTGTGCACCTCTGCTAAGCAATCCATTTTACAAGTATGAATATTTGTTAAGTGAAGAAACAGCTGTGCCTGAAATTGCCAGAGCTTCCGCACCCACTCTTTTAAATCCATGTTCCAAAAGCTGGCATTGAAAGGAAGAAAAGTGCTAGAGCAACAGTGTGGTCACCATTTTAAATTCAGATGGGAAAGCTCAGCTGTATCAGCCCTCCTGTCTTCTGCTGAATAGAATCAATTCACTTTATACATGATTATAATTCATTTGCAGAAGGGGAAAAAAAATATGCAAGAAGAGGAAAAAAAGCACAATTGAAGAGACATTTACCAGTACAGGAGGCTGAGTATTTTTACTGAGCACAGTAAAGTGCACAGGATTGAACTTTGCATTAATGAACAGGAAAGAGAGAACATAATGCAGCCCAGCCCATGATCAGCTCCCTAAATTACCATCTCCCTAAACTGGACAGAATTGAAAAAGGTTTATCCACTCCCTCAGAATGGCACAATGTTCTTACCTGCCTTATCTGACAATACTACAGCCACATGAGTGCAGGACACTACCTTTTTGCAAGCTGCCCTGTAGTGGCAGATATATCCATACCCATATGTACATACATATTGTTTTGAACAGGAAGACAAAAACCAGAGCTGAGAGGTCATAAAGTGATTTATAGTACCTTTTCCAGTCATGAGAAGTTTGCAAATCAGAACTGATTTACAGAACTCTCTTCACAGTGCCTGACAAACCGTTTTTATCAACACTCTCTAGCTTGAGTTGGTTGGTAGTCATGTCTTCAGACTGTATTAATGGTTCTCTACTCATACTCTACAATTTGTCTCTCTGTTTACAGGATACTTTGTTTTCCAAATGACTGGAATAAGAGCAATAAAATTACAGTGAAAAAGAAGTTAACTGATAATCAATTATCAAATCTGTATTTCATGCTAGCGTGAATTCTGAAGGTTTAATTGCTTCCCCCCAAAAATCCACCACACCAGTCATGAACAGCAAATTTGTCCTCTACAAATTCTTCCTCTGCACCATTACTTCAGGGTACTTGTTGCAATTTTAAGTGATATTCCCTATCCTTGTTTCAGGGTTCTAATTGCTACTTTATTTTAGCCAAAATTACAATATAGCATTGTTTCTTCTCTCCATCAGTAGGGTGGCATTCCTGGAGAAACTTAGCTGTTACAGTTTAGGGAAAGGTCTTTTAAAGCAACACCCCTGTTCGAAAAAGATTTTAAGAACATAGATACACACAATTTCATTATTTTGGATTGAACAGGCTATCTGTAATTGGCAAGATGAGCCACTTATGTACAGACTATCCAACTAGAGTGTGCTTCTAGGTTTTATGTGAACTGATACAACTAAAGCCTGCATGCTTTACTGAATGTTTTTTCTCTGGTGGAGGGGGAAATAATTCTACTACTTTTGCATATCAAGTATTCCTTTTAACAGATGTTGTTACACCATCCAACAATAAATCATCATCACAACAGCCCACAAATTTTAATTGCAATATTATCCTCAAATACTGACATGAAGCAGTTAAAAAAATCCCAAATTGCTTAGAACCCATCCTATGCTATTGGTATTTCAAAAAGATAAAGACATTTCCTAACATCAAGACCACAACAAACAGTGTCATCAATGTACAAAGCCATACAGGCTTGCAACTTCTTCCACCTTGTTAGCATTCTTCAGATTCTCCACAGATTCCCAGAAGCCGATCAAAGCCATCTTGTCCATCCTCTCCATGTAGATCCGGAAGTGCTCTCGGTATGAAGGGTTGGCCAAAATTTCGTCAAACTGAAGAATCTGAAGAAGGGAAAACTAAGAATAAAAACTGGGAAAATGCCTAATTCTAACTCCTTTCCTTATAGGGAAAATCTTTTCACCATGCATCCCACAATCGTGGGATTCAACTACACAGACCTCCTACAGTAATAGTTTTGCTTCATTAAGAAAAAAATGAGAGTTTTAAGTACTTAGGAGATAAATTCATCATGCTTCTATCAGATAGTAAATACCTCCACATCTTTCTGATCAGGATACATTTCAAGGGCCTAAGATGACATTTCAAGTCACTCATTAAATGCTATTGTCAAAAATGTAACTTCCAATGTTCCTGCAAAGCAGAGGAGCTGAGCTGAAAGCTAAATGATCTGCTCTTTACTTGTTTCAAACACCAGCAGTTTCCATACCACAGCCTACAGAGCTTTCAGATGTATCTCAATTATTCCCAGAGACACAGAGAAAGATGGAATACCTTGGCTGCCAGGGCATTTGGTGGCCAGTTTCCACTGTTATTAAAAAACATCTATCAGAAACACAGTCAGGAACAATTATGTCCTGTGATATAATGCTCAGGACTTTTCCTGAGTGAGGAGGGTGTACATCAGGCAGTAAAGAAAATGAAACAGACTTCCTGTACCCATGCAGATGCTGCAGCCATTAAAGAAGTTGCATTAAAAAGCCATTATCACTTCATTATTCTCTACTGTTTTTGTGAATCCAGGCCTTTTCTGTGAGACAAACACTTGAAAACAAAACACTTCTCTGGCAAAATGATCAAAATTTCCCTTACTGAACAAAATGAATAACCTTGTCTTTCTCTGAAAAATAGGACCAATATTCCAAATACCTCAATAAAACCAAGCAACCTTTTCTCTCCAACTCTTCAGTGTTGCAGCTGAACCAGTTTTCATGTTGCTTATTTAGTGCCATTACTTTTATCACCTAGAACCCAAACACACTACCCAGAGTAGTCTGAATTTCTTTCTTTGTTTCTCACAGGCACCAACCAACTCACACCTTTTTCTTTGAAAAGAAAAGAAGGCCCTTAAGCACTGGGGCTAATGAGTCTTCCTATGACTTTGCATTTTATAGCAAAGTTTATCTGGTATAGAGCAAGATGTGAACTCTGAGATTGAGGCATTAATAATTTTTCTAAAATGGGTTTTCTGATACCTAATAATAATAATAATACAATTTTAGTCAGCAGCAGAATACCTCCCTCTCTGGGAAGACTGCTCGTTTTCCTAAATCTAGCACCTGTGCAACTCTACAACCAAGTTATACTTAGGAAAAACAGTTTCCTTGTCTCAAGCTACACGTGAGGAAACCATCTACATGGGCACATAAACAATTATTGGCACAAAATCAGTGCCTTAACAAACCAAGCTAAATTTGGTTCTTTAACAACTGCAATCACCTATGTTTTGCCTGAAACAGCTCCCCCAAATTTTGGGCAGTGTTTAAGTAAATTATATTTGTCTCATATGAAATGCCCATTTACATCTTTAAACTTCCCCTGTGATAATCATGTGCTATTCTTCTCTTTGTCCTTTACCATACCAATATCTTCTGGACATGACTTAGCTTTAAAACTATTTAGATATATGAATATCTGCCTTTAAAAGTTCACTCTATAAACCTCAGTGAAAAAGCAGAGAGCACCTTGTTCAAGCTAAGCTTAATACAGAAATGGCAATCAGGTTGTCAAAAAGAACAACACAAACATGGCAATTTAAAGGCCAGTCTGTGATTTTGCCTCATTACTGTGCATCATCATATTTTCTATTCAATCATTCTACCAGAGACAATGATTTAAAATACAAGTGTAAGAGGGTCTTCTAGCCCCTTGAACAGATGTTTTCCCCATCTCAGGGACTGTCAGCTGTGTAAATAATAGCAGAGTTAATAAATCACAACATGGGGCATGTGCTGTCACTTCTTGAGTGAGAGGTCACCTTGGTCTCTATATTTCTATTATCCAAGCCATACCCACTCTGGCTGCCAGCAAGGAGGGTAACTAACAAACAAACCCCTCTCAGAAGGAACTGGGGCTAAGTGCTGCTGCAGGGAGCAAGGCAAGTGCAGCCATCTCTCCCACCTAACAAAGGATCCATTGCACCAGTGCCCCGTGGTAATCAAAGCAGTGAAACCTAGCAACAGTGTTACACAAATCTCCCAATAGATAACCTTGCAAACTAAACCAAATAAATTAATGGGCAGAAAAGCTTATTCTCTTGCAGAAATGAGACCTTTCAAACTTTTTCTTGATTTTTCTTTAAGACTGGAGTATTCTGGAATTATTAAATATGTTACCAGTCCTATACTAAAAACATTATGTTACTGCTGCAATGCCAACAATGGCAGATAAGAGGATTTCAGTTTTGAGGTGAAAAGTCATAAAATGTATGTGTGCTGGTTTTGGCTAGGGTAAAGTTAACATTCTTAAGAAGCTGGCAGGGGCTATGTTTTAGATTTGTGCTAAACACAAGGCTGATAACATAGAGATGCTTTTGTTATTGCTAAGCAGAGCTTACACAGAGCCAAGGCCTTTTTCACTTTTGGTACTGCCACACTGGGGAGCAGACTGGGGGTGTGTGGGAGACTGGGAGGAGACACAGCCAGGACAGGTGACCCCAACTGACCAAAGGGATGTTCCAGACCCTATGGCATCATGCTCAGTATCTAAAGTGGGGGGGACATGATGGCATTTGTCTTCCCAAGTCACTGTTACGTGTGATGGGGCCCTGCTCTCCTGGGGATGGCTGAACACCTGCCTGCCCATGGGAAGCAGGGAATTCATTCCTTGTTTCGCTTTGTTTGTGTGTGTGGCTTTTGCTTTCCCTATTAAACTGTATCTCAGCCCATGCGTTTTCTAGGTTTTACCCTTCTGATTCTCTCCCTGATCCTGCTGGTGGGGAATGAGCAAGTGGCTGTGTGGGGCTTGGCTGCTGTCTGGGGTGAAACCGCAACAGTTCTTTTTGGCACCTAGCTCTTCTGTGGATTTCCTTCCTTTCAGGCGTTATAGAAGAAGTTCTGCAGTAATTTGTAATAGTCAGCAAAAGATCATTTTATGATTCAGTATCACCATGGATTAGAGCACAAAACTCTAAGCTATGTTGGCACATACACAGGCATTAGGGCATTTGTACACCCTCAAATCTAATATCCAGTTAGCAGATATAATCTTAGAATTATCAGCCTCCACAGCAACCCTTCAAATCCTGTTAATTCAAGAGCAGCTTCCAGGTTTGGAAAAACCAGAAGCTTTAGTGTTGCCACATCAATTCCCTGCTTCAATAGGCATGTAACTTATATATCACAGCTGGTCACAGGCTCTGCCTAAGATGAGGAAAGGGTCAGGTTTTTCTATTTTTTCTTAAGTGGGGTGCTTTAACCAGCATCCCTAGCATGTGCCCACAGGAGAGACTTGTCCCCGGCTCTGCAGAGCAGACACTTGGTCTTGTTAAATCCCTAAAGACAGTCACAACCTCTCTCTGGACAGGAACATAGAACAAATAGGTAATTTAGGACTGCACAGGCACTAGGCACAGATTAGATGCACTGTACTGTATTTCTTTGCAACATACCAGAGTCCCATTCACTATAACCACATTGACCTATTATGAATAGCCCAAATAAAGCTGGTAAAGCACTGCACATGGTTGGGATGAGCAGCATATGGGTCACTAGAGGAAATTTTCTTCTGGGATAACAGGATACAGTCAGATTGCAAAACTTCTGGTTGCTGCTTTGGGTTTTTTCCTTTTTTTTTTTTTTTATTGGAGAAGGCAGGAATAAGTGGAATGTAAAAACCAGTACTGATAAATATCTTTTTCCAAGCTGTATTTTAAACCCCCTTAACTAATGTTTTTTTTCCACAGATTGATTAAAATTAAAGCCTGTATTTATCTTGTTATGTTTTAAAAAGAGGCAAGTCATCAGAAGACTATCTCTGTCACATCAATGTAAATGAAATGCAATTATTATTTAAGTATCAGAAGTATATACTAACCATATAAGGTACCTGACTATTTTACTGCACATACACTAATGTAGAATAGTCTTAATATTCCCTAAATTCTGTACCATGATGTATCCTGACCTAATATGATCTTACAATCTGAAGCTCAGAAATCACTGTGAAAATCTGGTAAGTCACCAGTTAAATCAATATCTATCCACAGATGCAGTGGAAGCAAGATCTTCTGCAGGAGTTTCATCTTAGTCCTCATCATCTGGATTTTGAACATGAGCTTGTTCCACCTCAAAATACACTCAGATGGTTTCCTTGCTATTTCACACCTAATTCAGGGTCAGATCCCCACAGCCCCTCCTAGAAGCCATGATCCACAAAATAGCCCCACTAAGATGCTGTGACTCCATATGTCAAATCTAACAGATGAGGGGATGTGGCTGTTGTGCTCAGCACAAGAGAGGAAAAAAAGTATTCACTGGATAAACACAGACAAAAAGAATCCAACTAATTATTGCAGTACTGTGCAGGCACAGTTCCTAGGAAAAAGGACTAAAACAGCACTGACTATAAAGGGATGCTTTATATATTACACTTACTCAAACTGTGTTTTCTCCAAAAACAAATCTAACATCGTGGGCAGAGTTTAAATCAGGATCAGAGGTAATGACAGAATTCAGATTCAGACAGTAGCTGTGGTTTGTTTGTCTGTTTGCTTACAAGCATTGGATTATAATTCACATATTTAGGATTTCCCTAGAGAACCTAGATTCAGGAAAATTAGGTGAGTGAAACATGTACAAAATCAAATGAACAAAAATCACAAGACTACATAATCAAACAGAACACTGAGAGCTCCAAATAATCCATCTCCATATATAAGCCCATAACCAGAATATGCATAAAAAACATTTTACCAGCAATGCCATTACTCCCCTACTACTGCAGTCAAGAAAAAGCTTTCTATAGGATGCATAAGTGAAATCAAAATACAAGTTTAATTCACTAGTCAACTCTTTGTTCAACTAGTACCAAAAATTCCCCAAAGTTAATAATGTATTCAAGCTCCTACATTGCACTTTAAATATTAATTTAAAACACCATCAGTAAATGCCCATTTCTGACCTATTTCATGCAAGTTGAAGAAAGGAAGGCAAATATACAGATTCTTCTACAAAAGCTAGTTCTGCAGTTTAGATGCTACCTTAACAGAAAAGCTGGTACAACCATACTATAATGAGTCTAAGGGTAACAAGCTGCAACCTAATATAGCTTATCTACTAAATCCCAAACAATGCCTTTCCCTTTTGCTTAGAAAAGAGCCTGAGTGTTCAGTCAATACTGCCCAAATGGGGGAGGCCAACATCCAAAATAACACCAGCTGCCTTGAAATAAGAACCCAGACTGCAGCTAAAACAGTGTTAGAAGATGATGAGAAGAGGCAACAGTGAAGAAAGATTGATTCCTCAGCTAAGCATTTTTCTGTGCTCAAAATGGGACAGCATGGCCTCCATCTCTCAAGCAGCCTCCTGCAGCTTATTTCCTGGCAATGGGGAATCAGGGACAAGAGAAGGGAGAAGCAGTTTTCCTATTTTCTATACTGACATAACTTTAGAGGAGTTCTAGGGCTTCATCAAAACATCAAAAGCTCACAAGCAAAACTGCCTCAGATCCCACTGTTTACACCATCACCACAACAAATGCCTGTGCAAGAAGTCATTATTGCTATTAATAGTACCATTAACTCAATATTGAGCTGCTCACTGGTATATTTGCAGGATATAACCCCAGGTCAGCAACTCCCACTAAAAAACCCATTGGTCCATGAAACATGCAATGTCAACTTCAGGAATTCCTTTGATTTTAATTACAAAATTATATTTTATTATATTCCTGACCAGTGCCTGCCCCTATCAAGTGCATCTTCACTATTGGACTCCATTCTTGAACAATCATATGTCCCCATGTATCTATCCAAAAATGTTGGTAACGTCTCAACAGGCATCCAAAGTGGCATCATTGGCTCATGCAGTGCTGCCACATGCTCCCATCTCTCTTTTTCTCCTTGGCACCACTTGCTGCACTCAACTTCAGGAAAGAGATCAGGACTGTCTTGGCACAGTCCATGACACACCATCTGAAATCATGCTTTAAGGACAAGTGGGGAGTAGTGTATCATTGTGATTCAGACCTTAGTCAAGAAAAAACAAAATTCAAAAAGTAGGAACTATTTCTCCATTATTCTACTTCTTCTAAAATGCTACTAAGTTACAATTATTATAAGGCCATAATGAAAATTAAAGATCCCTGCAGGAAGAGATAAGCTATCTCCTACCTACATGAAAAACATAAAATCTTTTCACATTTGAATACATCAGCTACTGTTCTCTGCCCAAATGGAACAGAACAGATTACAAAAGAAGTCACTAAATTTTTTAAAGATTTGCAAGGCTAAGTAGTCATTTTATTTTTGTAGATGCTGGCCAACACAATAGTTGCTTCTAATTCCAGACTACAGTGGTATTGAAAAGTAGCATTCAGTCACAGCAGCTTTACCAGAGTTTTTCTGCAACAACTGCCCTGCGCTTTGTCAAATACCTCCTTCCCTAAGTGTTGACTTTTGAATAATTCAGTACCTTCAAAACCCACATATATTTCCTAAGGTAAATGTAACGAAGGCCAAAGACATATTGCACATATGTTGGCAGTCTTTTATTTGAAAGCAACTTGCTACTTTCACAAAAGCTGCTACCATGTCCTTATTAACTCTCTATAGGTGGTAAGTCTAAAAAAATCACAAGCAAGTATTGTGCTTACAAGCAAGTATTATGGCAACTTCACAACCCTTTGTGAAGTTTCACATTGCACAATGTTCCAAGCTGAGCAATTAACATGTCTTTTTGGGTACTTCAGTAATCTTTTCCCAAGGTAAATAAACCAAGCATCAATTAATTTGTACTCGACTCCTGGGGGAAGGGAGGGATTAACGACAGTGAGGTAACATACTCAGAAAGACCTTCCGACAATGCCATTTATACCTTCTGACTTGGAGGGCCATCGCCTTCATCAGAAATGCCATCTTCCTGCTGATCATAAGCAGGCCCTCCCAGGAGCCTTATTCTCTTCTCACATTGCTTCTTTGCCACTGTCAGCTGATTAATATACCTCTTCACATTGCGAGCCCTTAGGAGGTCAGCTTTCATTGCTGCAGTTTCTTTTCCTTTTGAATCTAAGGATAAAGCAAATCAGAGGCAGTATTTTACAACAGGAAAACATCATTGTACCATTGCTTCTGTGAAAAGCAAATCAGAGATAGTATTTTATGACATGAAAATATTGTACCACTGCTTCTGTGACCTGTCTGATCAAAACATCTGTCATCTATGAATCAAAACATCTGTCATCCATTCTCATCAGTACAGACACTGGCAAGTTTGTATTTGAAACAGAATGATGATTTTGAAACATTCTGCAATTGTAACTCAACGGTTTACACAAAAAAGTTGAGGAAAAAAATCCTTATTCAAATGCATAGCAAAAACCAACCCCTCCAGCTCTCTTTTCACAGTTTGTTAGAGGACACGGGATGTACATTTATCAGATGGCATTAAGGAAATTACCTACAGCCATAGCAAATGATAACACATGGAGCTGATAGCTTATATACCTTATTGAACATAACACTGACTGCCTGGAGTCACGAGGGACTGGGCTCTCTTCCCCCCCAGCCCAGTGTGACACATTCCCACACATCTGATTTGCAAACCCAAACTTGTGCCTGATGTGAACAGCATATCATACAATATCCCCTCCAGACAACTGACCAAAGTTCATTCAAAATGGTCAGATGACTAAGAAAAAAAATCTTATAATGCCACATCAACACTGCACAGTACTGTTAAAAAGTAAAGTAATGTGAAGATGACAGTCAGCTAAATAAGATTTAGTAATAGCCAGTGTAATGGTTATGCATTCTACATTCCATCCTCTTCAGCTAATTACCACGGTCTAAAAAAAGGAGCAGCAGATATAAAACCCTGTTGTGTGGAAATCATGTTTAATATCTGCAGGATGCAACTGATTCACATTTATACACTGGTTTTATTTTCCTCTTGCTCAGTGATAACACTCATGCTTTTTTGGGCTGCAGCTATTACTCAGTAGCAAAGTACTTGGCTTTTACTTGGCTCTGGATTATCTGATTGCTCAGGGATAAATAGTAAAGATCTACTATGTTTTCAAACTATTAAATGCTAGATCATGTAGATAAAAACAGCATTTGATTTTTACAGGAGCTGCTGTTAAGAAACAGCTACCTAGTTAGGTTTGTGAATGCACACACAGCAAAAAGGAAATCTCTCAGAAATTATTTTAAATCCCTATTTTAAGCAAGTTTCTAATACATTATGGCAACTTCTCATTTTACAACTGTTTTTACCCTTCTACTTCCCCTTCAAAGCCACACATAAGTATTGCATGCAACTTGTCTTTTACATACTGAAGGACAACTCAAGGTACATGGAGCTCCCTGAAGTTCGACACATAACTGAGTGCAAATATTCTCCCATTATCTTTGCCCATATTTTTAATCTCACTTGATTTGCTTTATGTATTTATGTTGGTAGGGATGCTTCCTGATACAAATGCCCTTAGTATTTTAATGGATTAAGTATCATTTGCATCTGAGCTGCCATATAACAGGGAACTAAAGAGATGATACTCACTGAAACAAATGATAAAATTACAAAAAAAAAAAAAGAAAAAGGCCATCTGTTTTTCTGGTATGTTATCTCCACAGGGAAGTCAACAGAGCATTTAATTTAGTGTTTCAGTTCCCTAAACAGAAGTACTAGTATTAATGAGAGAAAAGGAAAGGAAAAGACCTTAAGGACAGAACAATGCTCTCCCCAAACCAAAACATTTACAGCTATTACAAACATAGGAACAGAAATTTAAAGTGAAGATTAAACCCCAACCTTTTCCCTGCTGCACTTGACTCTAAGATGATTTTTTACAAGTTATCAATTCTTTCAATAGTTTAAATGTTTTGAGCTCAAAATGCATACTTGAAATCCCACACTTTTGAAAACCCACTAACAGTACGTGATTCTTTAGCCTTCTTAAAACAAAAGTACTCTTCTTGATGGGAACAAGGCATTCTTGAAGGGTTTTCAAAGTACGCATGTCTACTTCACCTGAAATCTTATCCTGTGACTGCAGCAGGCCTCCAGGAGAGATTAATGAGCCCACCACTTCCAGTGATTATTTCCTGTCTTAACAGAGATACTTCAAAAACATTTACCTCAGCTCTTCATATCCAAAAGGAGCCACTCCACCCAAGCATCACTCAGAGCAGTTACAAAGATCACACTGCCAGCCTGTTTCTGCTCCATCGATAAACAGGACTAGTCACCGTGAAAGCCTGGCAGTGACGTCCTTCACAAATAAACAAGAGGCTGATGAAAAGCAGAGCAGCACAGAATGTGCCTGATGTGCTACAGTGCAGGAAAGACAGCATGGAAGTGTGGATTAACACTAACACTGAGCATCACTTCGCTCTTCCAAATTACAAAAGATAAGCTAGCAAAAATCAGGAGGAGCATTTTCAGCTCAACTGGAAAAGGTTAGGTGGATCACGGGTTTTCTCCAAACCTTTTTGCTTTTGAGATTTTAGAGATTTTCACACCTAAACTGCTCTGCTTTTGTTATATTAAGCACTATTGAAACAATATTTTAAGTTATAAAGACTTGTCTTTTTAATATATTCTTGTCTGATTCCACAATCACCAAAATACCAAGACAGAATTAAGAGTGATTTTCATTGGAGTGATACTCTATTTCTGAGTATCAGAAAGATGATGTTCATTATATTCAGGTATCACTGCATAAACCAAATAAAACCAGAAAGGCACAAAAGGAAAGGCTTTCATGTATTCACACCCAGCAAGTTTCAATAAATGGAAAATAAGTAGATTTCTGCTACTAAGATACTGCTTCACCACAATGTAACAGGGAGAAAAAAGCATCCTTTGAGTAATATTTTTTTAAACTAGTAACAACTTTGCAGTTTGGGTATTTCTCTAAAAAATATTATTAAAAACAAACAAAAATCACTCCTTATCAGCAAGACAAGAAACATGCTACTTTGGGATTTCCTCCCCACAAGCCGTATACACTTTATGAACAGCAGAGCAGAGCCTCCGTCTCCAAAGGAGGCTTTTACTAACTTCCTCCAAAATAATGTGTCTTTTACTAACTTCCTCCAAAATAATTCTCCTTATCTAGGGAAATTTTGACAGGACATGCACTGCCATGGAGGAACTTTGAATCCCAAAAGGGTCCTGTGCACCTCTCCCAAAGGCAACCAAAAGCAATTAGTACCAAAAGCAGAATTTCAAACTCTGCTTATCAATCCACAGTTGTAGATAATTCAATTTGCACCAAACATTAAAATAGAAATGGTCCAAATGAGCTCAAACTTACCACGCAATCAAAGCTGTTACCTGCACAAATTGTTTTATTCTATGCATTTTTGCACATCTGCAGTAATTTCTGACAAAGCTTCCACACTGTCTTCTAAATAATTCATAAATATCTTGACTTGAGCTAAGCTAGAAGTGTATCCCCAGAAGCATATCCTAGAGCCCACCAAAATGATTTCTGAAAAATGATTTCTCACACTAGTTTTCTTTCCTCTTCTTTATTTTTTCCTATGGTGGCTTTGCTACTTGAGCAGGTTTATATCTATTAAATACATCAAACTGAAGTACATATTCACATCATCCATTTTTAAGTCAGAAAATGGGGCCTTCCAAATTGTCATGCCAAAAAATGTCACACAAATTTTATTACCCTTAAGCACACTGGAGGGTACACAAAAGCAATGTACATTTGCTTAAAGCAGAAACTTAATTGTATTTTAGACATGCATGATCTGTCCCCTCTCTTAGCCATACCAGCAGAAGGCAGAGATTTCTCACTTCACCTACAAAGTTATATATGGCAAAAGCATGAATAAAACAAAAAATTACAAGTTCTTGTTCCTTTATAGCTTCAGTAACTACAGATCCATGACACCTGGCAGCACATACAACAGTACTGACCAACCCTCCCTGTCAGTGAAGGAGCAACACAGATGCTCCCCCATCACAAGCTTTTTTGCAAGATTTTTTCCAAGAGACAGGTTAAGCACATACAGAACCTCCTAAATGCCATGCTTAATATTTAAGTAGTGAACATCAGTTTAACATTTTTGTGTAAGCAGTAATTGGAATCTTACATACAACTTGAAAGTCTTTATAGACCTCCTCCAAATCTTAGAAACCTTGAATTACAAGTTTAAAAAACCTATGTAGGCCTGGAAAAGCATTTATTCAACTCTGTGAGAGCAGAAGGACCTTTAAGAATAGCACACACTGTTCTTCTATTGCCCAACGTCCAAGGAAAGGATCTTGGGCAGCTCTTCTCTGGTCTCACAAGAGACTGAGAAAAAGAAGTGTTAAATCCCAACCACTTCTACAGACAGGTCTGGGGAAAGGGACTTACAGGGAGACCACGGACAAATTTGGCCCTGATCATTAGCAATGCATCGTACAACACAGCCTCCCATTCACAGCCACAGCTGAGAAAAATAAAAAGTCAAGTGGCAGTAAGGTAAATCTGAGCCTGGGAGTCAGTATGTACTGACAGTAAAATTACATCCACCACAGAGAGCCTCTATCTGCAGGTCCTTGCATCCCCTTTGGTCACATCCATCTGACCAGTCAGCCTCTTCCACTGAACAGCATCTTTCCAGCTGAGAGATGCATTACCATCACTAGCAGACACAAAGGATCTCAGGAATAGAAAGAAAAACTTCCTTTACAAAGCTGATTTGAAAATCACAAATAAAAGCAAATAAATGTACCACAGACTCTGTAGCCTTTACCCTCATCCACATGGATTCTCTCCACACTTACTGCTTGAGCATGACGTGCAGGCACAATGTCAGCTCTTTAAGCCTTGCCAGAAAACTGTGCAAAAATAATTGTGTGTGAATGTTTATTCCTGTGTGGAGGATGCAGATCAGGGGGAGGAATCTTAATACAGTTTTGACATAATTGAGTTACATGGCATCTGTAATCTGCTGGAACACACAAGTATCCATTTTACTTCACTTTAAATTATCATCTTGACAAAACCCACACATCACAACCCACATAACTAAGCTAGCCTGCAGCCCCAGCATTTTTTTTTCTTTTTAAAGTCCCTTTTTACAGCTGAACATTCAAGTCTCTTTCAGAACCACAGCACCTGAGAGGCCTGCCCACAGCCAGTTCTGTTTCTGTGCCACTTGTCAGCTTTGCTTATAAAAGCAAATATCTAGACACACAGTGGGAAGGCTCAGCAGGAGAAATCTTCTGCTGCAACACAGCAGATCTCTCCACACAGAAATGGCTGCTTATTCGATCTGTCTCACAATCCCTGCTTGAAAAGGAGCAGTTTTCTCAACAGGGCTGCTCTGGGGTCGATTACACTGTAGTGTCTGAAAAACAGTCCCATCCAGTCATCCAAGGGTGGTTTCCAGTCATGTTGTGAAGTCATGTGTAAGGTGGAGAGCATAGAAAATTAAAAGGCAAATCAAACAAATCCCTTTACAAAAAATCCTTAAAAAAAAAAATCTGTTGAGAGACTTGCTCTGTGTTGCCCTAAGACAAAATACATGCATTTTTGGGGTTTGTTTTAAACAGCAGCTAGTAAAAGAGAACCTTGCTAAAATTCTGGTAGGATCCTGTAATACAATATCAGTATGAGAAGAAACAAAAATGTGCCTGTTAAAGTTAGAACCAGTGTATTTAAGCAGCTTCCTATTCATGTTACAGCAAATATCAAGTCATTATAGCAACTTACTTTTGTTGCTATTTCCCAACTGGTGTTTTTGAAACCTTTTCTTTACAAAAATTAAGTTTCTTGCTTCTAGAAACTTGCATATTGTCTGTCATTCATGCTCTAATGCCCAATCCAGGTATTTGTTCTTTTACAAACTGCTTTAATAGATCAAAATGCAGTAAACATTTTCAGATAAGCATTTAGAGTCCTTCAAAATCTTTAGCAGATAAGATAGATTTTTGTAAAAAAAATAAAACAACAAACAACTAAAATACTTAAAATTTAGCATAAATTTTAATTGGTTCAGTATTTAGAATGAATCCATATCAAAAGGAAAGACGAGGAGAGTTGTTTATAGTTAAAGGTGTAGAAAGATGTGATTCTTTTAACCATAGCACATGTGACTCTAGAGAGGGGTACCATCTGAAAATACCAACCAGAAGAAAAACCAAACACAAATTAAGCAAACAAAGAAAAACAACAAAACTACCACCAAAACCAAGCTGCCTCCTACAGTCACTGCTTGAGTGATCATGACCATTTTGGAAGAAGATACACAGGAAGACACTGGTTAGAAAAGTGAAGTAAGGCAGATACATGCACACACCAGATTCTGTGCTTTTGTGCCAGTGTAAATGAGAGAAGTGCAGTGTCAGAATGCAAGGTAACAGCTTCTATTTACAGTGGCCTGCACTGCTCCAAAATACACTATCTACACCTCTAGAAACAATAATGCTGTGTTATAGTTGTTATTCAAATTTAGCAATGGCCAAAAGCAATTCTCCCAGCCATGGAATTTTTATCATCCACCCACAACTGGTATCATACTGCGAACCTCTCACATTACTTTGTGTCTCAACATTTTAGACCTTTGACTCTCTCAGGGAATCAAATGCAAAACTTACTGCTTAACAAGAATCAGATGCTTTTGCACGTTTTTATTTGCTCTCTTATGCTCACATACCAGAAGATTCAAGTGATAGAAATCTGAAAAGAAAGGAATCCCATAATGTGCCATTTTTTAACTACAGAGGATTTAATACAATGATGTTTAGAAGTACTTTAAAATACTTTCTGATTTTATTAGTGTCCTAACAGCTAAATATTTTGCCAATAGGTGGCACCAGCACTAGTTAAAAAGTGTAAAGAATGCTGTCCTTACTGAGCAACAAGCCTTCCTTTCCCACCTTACTAGGCACCAACATTAAATGCATACTTTGGTATCACCAAATAAAATAGTAAAAAGGTCAGGTAACTGTAGCCCCTGTAAGAAGTCATCAGTGTGAAATCTGGACCCCACCTATTCATTGTTTAATAATAGACAGAGTTTTGGCCACCTCTGCTACACTAACTGCTCCTCAGGTTTTTGTTTGTACCTTCTTCTATTGAAAACACTGCTTCAGGAAGCTCCCATATTTCCAAACGATGGAGGCTGAGACTGCTCTCATGTGGAAACCCAACTAAGTACTACATCCAGTTCTGGGGACCTCAGCACAGGAAAGACATAGACCTGCTGGAGCAGATCCAGAGGAGAGCCATGAAGATGATCAGAGGGATGGAACACCTCTCCCAAGAAGAAAGGTTGAGAGAGCTGGGATTGTTCATCCTGGAGATGAGAAGGCTTTGGGGACACCCAGCTGCAGCCCTTCAGTACTTAAAGGAGGCCTGTAAGAAAAATGGGGACAGACTTCTAGCAGGCCTGTTGCAATAGGACAAAGGGGCAATGAGGGGCAATTTGGATTATATAAAAGGAGTGTCTTTTACAGTGAAGGTGACAAAACACTGGAACAGGCTGCCCAGAGAGGTGGTACATGCCCCATCCCTGGAAACATTCAAGGTCAGGTGGATGGGACTCTAAGCATTCTAGTTGAAGACATACCTGTTCATTGCACAGGGCTTGGAGCATTTTTAAAGGTCCCTTCCAATCCAAACACTCTATGATTCTATATCCACATATGTACTATCTACACTTGCTGTACTGTTACACTTTTAGAGCAGACATCAGGCTCAACAGAATGCTGGCCAGCCAGAGTTCAGCTGCTCTAGTTGAACACCCAGGCACTAAAGAAGCACTTACATTTTCAAGACCCAGTTTTGCCACAGGAAAAGAAATAGCTATCAGTAAGACTGTCTCTTGCCAGGTTGGGGTCAAAGCTAAGAGATGCCCTTGACACAAAAGGCAAGAGCTCATTTAGCAGCAAAGAAGGCACTGTCATATACAGCCAGCTGCCACGCTCTCACATCACTGCAGGTATGCACCACCCGCTGGGGGAAAAGATTAAAAAGAGAAAGACAGAATGAGATTGTGCAGACACTTCCATTTTGCATAAAGCTTACATGTAGTTATTCACCATTAACTCTGGGGGTAGCATTACCCTGTAGCATCCAGAAAAGGAAACATCAAAACATGATGCCAAGTAACATGGCATCATGTTCTATAAGATTTCAACAATCTTTATATTAGCAGTGAGCTGTGCTGGGGTTTTTTTGTTGGGTTTTGTTTAAGAAAGGTACCACAGTTTTTCCTCTAACCTGTTATTTTTAAAATTTAGGAACATATTAGATTCATTACCACATTAGGTAAAATGCCTCCACTACCTTTAGGAAAAATAAGCCACAAAACAGTCTTCAGAACCAGATTTTACCCCTCTACAGATTTGATAGTTCTCTTTAGAGTTTATTGTACATACATAGAGCCTGAAAAATTTTGGTAGATGAAAACTGGAGTGGAATAATTGAAATTTAAAATCTGCCCTAAATTTGTGTGAATTATAAAAAGATTGTATTTCCATGCCTCTGTTGGGCATACAGTTTCACATGTTTCAAGCAAAAAACCATCAGCTTCTTCAGACAATGTGCACAACCATTGGCTATTTAATAAACAAAAGGGTTAGCCCAAATAGTCCCAATAGCTAACAGAGTCAGCAGTAGTAATCAACCCTTAAATTATATATAAGGTTACCATAGGAATAAACCAAAAATAAAAGTCCATATTATAATACAAAAATTCAATGCACCAGTTAGTGAAATTTCTGTTAGGTTTTTTTTAGTACAGGTAGAAATCAAGAGCCTAAAAAAATGCAGAATCAACTTTACCACATACCACCAGCTCTATAATATTTTTGTACCTGTTCTTCCATACCAGACAACTGTAGCTTTAAAAACATATTCTGTTCAGGATTTAGAACACTAGATATTTAAACAGATAAAGTCAAGTGAGAGAGCAAGAGAATTAATTAATAAATAATTAATTGTAGGAACATAAACTATAAAAATATTCCCCAAATCAATTATTGTCTCAAAAAGACCAATGGTAGCACAAATGGAAATACGGGCTTAGCAAGATTTGATTTTTCAGGATGTTCTCAGAGTTAAATTCCTTTGTCTCATTTTATTACTTTATGAAACAGACTTCCCATTCAATTACCTTTCATCTGAAAAATATTAATATCTATTTCTATAATGTACACTTGAATACAAACCAATGCCTACTTTTCCTTTAATCTTTGTTTGATACAAGCAACGTATTCTACTGGAATGCACATTTAGCTCTATTTTAGAGTGTAAACAAAAAGCATTATTGGTGTTGACAGCCTTATACTTTCTGAAACTTGAGCATGGACTCAAGCTCTTCAGATTGTCAAAAATTTCCCCACCGCACAGCATGTTCATTTTCTGTTTCTGCATTTTTCATTACACTTGAATAGACTTTTTAAAGTTTTCCTTTCTGATACATGGAACTAGAAAAGGATTTTTATAACCTAGAGAGAGACAGATTACATGAGAACCTAAAATCTTACAGATGTATTTATAAAGAAATTATTTTACTATCTATTGCCTTTTTATTATGCATTGATACAACTGAAGTATACCTCCCTAAGCAATGATTTGGTCAGTAATTTTGCCATTAAGATCATCTCCTGATGATATACCTCAGTTTTTACATATTTTGAGAGCCACAAAAAGTAGTATATGTAATAACTATAAGTACAACTGTAATATGCACTACTTTTAAAAAGACAGCCATTACCAACTCATTGAAGATTTAAGAGGACTCTATTGCAACTGGAAAACATAATACATTGAAGAGTCAAAATAAAGTCTGACAAATTATGCTGTATCATTCCTTCTTTTGTGTTTCAAAGAGAACAGACTGAAATTTTGAAGAACAGATTGGATTAAAAAAAGTGGAAATATGATTCTCAGCATATAAACTTGTAATGTCAGAAATCCCAGTCACAGCAAGTTCTGAAAATAAATGTATCATAGATATGACCTTTCTCATGATCCATCAGCTTAGATGAAGAGAGGGTGGGGGGATAATCATACCACGTGAGCTTCTGGAAGATTCAGACAAATGAAACAGCAACAAAATACTAAAGGCATAGCATTCCTAAAATCTGTCTAAAAAACCCACACACACTGATTGCATATGTATGGCAGGAGTTCAAACAGCTTTTCAAAATGAAAACAACATATGTGACTTAAAAATGGAATCTTACCTTTCTGTCTCTTCACTTGGGGAATATTGCTGATTGTGGTTGCCTGAACTATTTCCACTACAATTTGATACCTAATTTTAAAAACAGTAGGGAAAAAGGGTGAAGAGAGAGAGGAGAAGAAAAAAACATGGCATTAATTTTTTACAATGTGTTCTTCATACAGCACACTTAAGAATTAATAAAAATCAAAATACTTCTACTTCCTCCTCATCTAGAAACAAAGTAATCTCACAGTATACCTGCAACCTAAGAAGCAGGGAAAACAGATTGTCTTGTAACAAAAAGGAGACATTCAACTAACCATAATACTGCACTCTTCTCTCAACTGATGGCATTGCACAGACAGGTAATATGCAGTAAACGCAATATAAAGTCACACTCTAAACATTATATATAAGTTTTCTTTAGGAAACCAGGGTGGCAGTTCAGTTTAGAAGAAAAGAGCTGTCTGTAAGGTTCTTCAAGCTAATCCACTCAAAATGGAGCATATATAAATTTGTAGAAGAAACAAATTACACTAAAATACATAAAACATCAAAGCACTACACTCCAGGAATAATTAAAACATGTTTATCATCTAAAACTACATTAAACAATAGCAGACAGCTAATGCAGCTAGCAAACTGAATTTTAAGTAAAACTGATTTTGTAACTAACAAATACTATGCACTCAGCAAAGAAAATGACTGTCAGTTAAGTTTTCATAAATGTCAAAGTCCTGGTCATAACACTCCTTTCAATGCATTTACTTTGGTAGCTACTGATACTGGTAAGAAAGCAAGTATTCCAGTGAATTTGCTATCTATCAAGTTAACTCTTAGATGAAAGCTGAAGCCTCCTGGAAAAGCTATTTCTGTGATGATTTATTCTCCATTTAAGAAAGAACATGTGATCCTTAAAACATATTTACCTTCTTTCATGTAAACTTTTCTCACCAACATCACTCAATTCCCCCCATTTTTCTTGTAACTCTTTCAGGATTTTGATTGTCCCTGGCTCACCGTATACACAGTTTTATACACACAGCATACACTCACAACTACATTTCCAGATTTTTTTTCTGCAGCAAATTCTTCAATTATCAAATTGAAACCTGAAAACCTGTAATTTTTGTAACACTACTTACTTTTGCCATTACTGTATTTTGATTGTTTCCACCCACTACCAGAGTTCTTGCCCAGTCTGTCAGAGGAAAAACAGCCCCATAGTAAGGGTGGTGGTGTGGTGCATACAAAGTCACACACACTCAGACCAAGGCTTCCCAAATTATTTAGGACAGTTCAGTTAGACTTTTGATGCATTGCTTATGTGATCTGTAAATGCCACTCACTGCAATGACACTCATTGACCACACTCAGGTATTGTAGGCTAACTGTGAAATCATGAATTTATCAAACAAGGTATGGACAACCAAGTGCACATGGAAGGTACTTCCCACTTACCTTGCCATTTTTTCCTTCCAGATTTACTCCCATTTGTTCACTTTTATGGTTTCACTTTTTTTTATTACCAATACTTAACACAGCATCTCTTTTTTTCCTGTTCTTTGTGTTACTTTAATATGGGAGATGCTTGGAGTTACATGCTCAAAGATACTACGTAGTCTGCTCCTCCCAAGCACTGGGCTCCTGCTGAAGCTACTCAATGGGAGTGCTGTACAACACAGCACCAAGAAACACACCCTTGCTACACTGCCAGACCATGACCCTTTCCTCCCTGTAACTCTGTTCCAAATATTCTAGTTGCTAGATATTCTGTGGTGCTGATGAGCAAACATCTAAGGACATTTTAGATGTGATGTATTAATTTAAGGAAGTGACTGCACTAGATAAATGGGACCCTTCATGGCCTCACATCCATATTACTTCCTTCTTCCCTATTCTCTGTTCTATTCATGCACTTCTCTCATTTCTTAGGTAAAAGATGATAAAGAGCCAGTAGTAATGGTCTTCCTTACAGTGAACTGTGTTGTGACTTTTTGCTGCTATAAAAATAAATATCAGCATAAATACAATGCTGATCCTGAGAGCAGAATTAAAACTATCCACCAGCTTATCTCCTTATTACTATTTGTTCTCAACTATGTTTTTAATTCAGCATGTCTTTTATCTTTAGTCTTCTCCTGACAGAGAAAGTACACGTTTCACATCTGATGTAAAAGAATTCATCTCTTCTTTATTTGTAGCAGAATTCCAATTAATCCATGCTAAATTCAGTCTGAGGGGAAATTAAGGTGAAATTTCACTGTTTAACTGTTTCTTCTTGAAAGACATAGGGACAACACTCTATGTGAAAACTTGGTAATACAGGAATAAAAGTCTGCCTTCATGACAAACATCAAAGAAATGAAACATTAGAGAGTGTGGGTTTGAAGGACATTTGTGTATAACCATACAATGGTCCCTCCTGTGAAAGCTTTGCTGGTTTGTTCTCACCCCATTCCCCCCAATAAATTAAACTTTTAACAGGGTAAAGGTATGATAGGAAAACAAACAAAAAACCCCAAAACAGCTCCCCAGAAATCAGCAAATTCCTTTTTATGAAAATATCAGCTCCCCTGATTTCCCTACAAAAATTAAAGGGATAGTTCCACAAAAACAATAATTATGTTCCAAGAGATTAAGCGACTAAATGTTAGAGGTTCACTATAGATACAAACAATGAATCCTAAAGTTCTCCAAAATTAATATTAAGTAGTTACTGCATCATTCAAATGCATTCCAAAAATAAAATCCATAAAAGCAATGCAGAAAATCAATACAATATTTCTTCTTAAGGTAGTGCTTCTAAGCTAGGAGAGAAATAAGATTTAGAAAATCCTAGCACCGTTATTATCCTTCCAGGGAGAGCTATTTGCACAGCAGAGAGCTTTACATTCGCTTACAAGGAAGCCCACATAGCCTCCCTCTCTTTTCTGACTTCCTGGGTGAGAGCAACACACACCTTTCACCCACAGGTTTCCACGGAACCAGCCAGAGGTTTTCCTTGCCTTCCCCACCATGAATACCTGGCTATAACCACAAGAAAGCCTAGCAAAACCCTGTTAATTAACTCAGTCTGGAAGGATGCCCTAGCAGCCCTCCCTCCTGTACTGTCACGTGCACACATCAAGAGGCACCCAGGAGCCCCTGCCTTCTCGGCTGTGCTCAGTCAAGAGGCTGAGGAAATGTTTATCAGTGTCTCACAGCCCCTTGAACTTAGCAAGGTATTTTATCTTTATTTTATTAAACAGATAATAATCAATCTGCAAAGATAAGCATGACAGGAATGTTTAATACAAAATAATGAGTTCCTAGCAACTGTAGTGCCTTAGGATAAATTTTCCTCAAAGCTAAGCTTACAGTGAAAATTGCTACTGCCTGTATGTGTTCTTTACCAAGATGTTATGTGGCAACATAAGTAACAGGAGGAGGCTTAGAATTCATGAATGTCATGCACTGGCTTAGAACAGACACTGAAAAATGATTTCCAAATAAAACCAAGAACAGGAATTCTTGATGAGCATAATTACCCAGAATAGCATCTAACTGGAAAACTCTGTTCAAGTAAAACATGTCAGTAATTTATTTGTTGTAAGAGAAAGGGAAGCATTTGCCCCATTCCCATCACTCCTACAGACTCTTACTGTGCTTCTCAGGGATAAGTGCACAACAGCTTATTTGTTTCTTCCTATTTAACTCCTTTATAGATTTGCCCTGTGGTTCACTGTTGTGAATTACAGCTAAGTACCACCTGGTTTTGTTTGGTTTTCAATCCATATAGGGATCACTGCTTGGTTTGTTAATGCAAATCTGCAAGCTTTCACTGGTTAATCATGAAAGCTTTGCCAAACAGACTACACAAATTTGAAATGACTGCAGGTTGGCCCATCTTTCTCTGGGTGCTCCCACAGTGCTAGAGGACAAAGAGAATGGGAATGCCTCCTCCCACAGGAAACGCTCTTTAACCACTATCCCAGAGGAAGGAAGAACACTGCCTCCAAAATCAGATACTGTTTCTCTTAAAAAAGAAAATACATTTTCTCAGCTATTTTCCATTGAAATACTGATCAGGTTAGACTGACCAACATTTTGTAGGGTGTAGAGGAACATATTTCAAGATGAGGCAGTTGGACTTCACGGACTAGAAAAGGAAAAACCTAGGTGCAGCCAAAACCACATTATTTCATAAAGCAGATCTGCTCTCTGGTATTAAAGAACACAATTTAAAGTGACCTATGAGCTAAAGAGAGAACACACTGAGCATTAATGTGCTTGAACAACAACAACAACATAAGAGTTGGGTCTCTTTTGAAACAAACAGATCCATTAGTGTGATTATGCTAATAAATACATCAATTAGGTTTTAGGCAGAGTCTAATATAGACTAATTTCTGCTCTCAGGAAAGGCGCACTGTCCTAGAGTAAAGAGCAAATTTTACAGCAGATGAACAATAAGTAGCCAAGCAACAGAATCATTTCACCATCACCTAAATGTATTTTCCTATCCCAGAAATGCAAGTGGTTTCAGAATCAAAGAGGAGAACAAGAGAAAGGATGACGTTATTTGTGCAGCCTGCACACTCCATCCCAGTAAGTCATCTCTTGGCCTGATCAGGCCAAGCCTAACAGAAGTTCAGGGTCACAAGAGATGACACAGAAGTCACCAAATGTCATCAATATGCATGTGTATTTCAGATGTTTCTGCAGTCATTTGAGAAGAGAAAAAACTGGCCTGCAGCAGCAACAGGAGTTGGGAAGAGGTGGTAAGAGCTTAGGACAAACGCTCCAGAAATGGTTTCAGGCGTCCTCCAAAGCTTTGCTCTGCTCAACAAAACCAACTCAAGGACATCTATGGAGGTTGTATAACAGCAGTTATCTCTGTTCCCCACTTCCCAGTCAGCTGCTCATTATCCTTTCACATAAATCAGAAATCAGAGGAGAAACAGCTGTAAAGATAAGGCAAGCATAAACAACTGGTTCTTGGGCAAGCAAGCTTGAGATGCAAGCAGTATCTCATATTAAGAGGAGAGATATAAGGAAAAAGATGAGACAGTGAGTAGAATTAGTATGAAAGGGAGCAGGTGCTATTTGCATTAGAAAACAGGCAAACAAATATCAAACAAACTCTTGATATGTAGGAGCTCAGTGATGTTTTTTCTGTTTTTAACAAGCTCTGTAGAGGTCATTAACATGGTTAAGAAGGATGCAATTGGGAAACACCTCCCTGCAATAGTCCAAGAAAACCTCTCATCCAGTGGTATAATGTGCTGGAACTCAAACCCCTTCTTTCCATGCCACAGAATCACAACAAGCTGCTCTGAATGCTCAGTGTCCCTAAGATCACTATAGTTCACAGTCACCAGACCATCCTGGCCAGTCATAATTCATAATGAGGAGAAAACCATCCACACCAATGGAAATTCAACATATTTCATCTAATTCCACAGAGGGAAGTTGCAAAGAAGAGTTCAGTATGCCTTTCATACATTTCAAGCATTTATCCCTTTCAACAGTACAATCATCTCCAGTATAATACTAAGCAGAATTTTTATGCATTTTCTGCCACTGAGCTAAAATGCTGATTACATTAGAGACCTAAAAAACGTTGTAGCTTATCATCCTTACTATCTCTGCTTCACCAAACAAAAAGAAATCTAAAATTAAATTTAAAAAGAAAAATCACAATTCATTCAAGTCTTAGTAATGGGCTAGAAAAGAAGCACCTCAGTTGTTTCAGGAATTCAACATCAGAGCTGCTGTTAATGAGCTTGATGAACTCCTCATAAGAAGGAGCATATGTGTAGTCTTTCTTCTGATGCTCATTCATCTGTTCTCTGTACTCCAGCTGGCTGAGTAGCATTCGGTTAATGTAATCTGGATCACTCAGCAGTTCCACCAATGGTTTCAGTACTGGAGAGAAAAAAATATTTTAAAACAAAATCCTTATGCTGAAGAATAACTTATGTCTTGCAAATAAAAACTGCAGCTAAAAGGCAGAAATAAATATCCAAGTTTATAAACATCAAAAAATACAAAACCAGTCTTCTGGACCACACAGTACATTTGAGATTGCATATACTTTCTTGATAAAACTGGTTATTCTATTACAGAAATTGATGTACATTCACAAAGCTGAGCTCTATTTGAAAAATTCCAAGTATTTTCACTCTTTATGCTGTGTGTTCTGAAGGCTATGACACTATAGCCAGTATAAATGAAAGTAAACTGAATTGCGCAATATACTTGGAACTTCATAATTTCTGAATTTCACAGTG
Source organism: Vidua chalybeata (assembly GCF_026979565.1). Classification (NCBI taxonomy): domain Eukaryota; kingdom Metazoa; phylum Chordata; class Aves; order Passeriformes; family Viduidae; genus Vidua; species Vidua chalybeata. Next base: position 38,888,984 of record NC_071533.1, read on the forward strand.
ACATAAAAAATGCGTTCTGTATTTATAAAAAGTGTAGCTGATAAAAGCAAAATAGAAATCCCTCCATTAAAAAAAAAAAACACTGCATAAATCAACGTGTAAAATAATGAATTTAATATAATGATTCAGTTATAGGATCCACAGATTTAAGGATGTGTTTATTCATCTGAATGTAATATAAAAGGCCAGAATTATTCATATAATCACTATAAATAATGCCAAGGAAAGCTGCAAAAGTATTCCTCTGTGAAAAAAAAACAGAATAAGAAAGGATAAATTGTGTTTTATCCTGAAATGTGATAAAACAGCCTGGCAGCAGATCATGAGAGCTAAGTAAGTATATGCTTGATTTTTTGAATATAGTGTCTTACTGGCTATCACAGAAATTAAATTTCAGAATATAAAAGCAGAGCATCAAGACTTATACATGATAAAACTTTGTAATTGCTAGTATTGTACATGTACAAATGGTTAATCATCTCTTATCTTTGATCTACCTTTTGTTGCAAGTATTTCTGCAAGGACTATGCGCAAGCTGACAGACTGGACATCCTTTGAGGGTAGGAGACAATACACCAGAACTTGAGAACATTTTTGCAGAAATCTTACTTCTTCATCAGAGCTCCTCAAGCATGAGTGCAGCAAAAAAGGTCTTGGTGGATCTTCCTGCCTAGAAGGAGAAAAATAAAAAGGAGAGAACTTACATACCACTTGTATCAGAAGTCACCTACGATCATCAGTCGCTAATTGATAAAATGCTGCAGCATGAACACCAGGTGGGTGCTGTGCTGAACATGCACAGCAATATGCTGCTGGGTGAGTAAGCCCATGATGCACACCGTGCTGTTTGCAGACTCCTCACAAACAAGTCTTTGGATGACATCTCTGAAAGAAACAGGGAGCAAATCTCCCTCACCTTGATTCTGTTCCCAACACTATCTACTTTATCTCCTTGCAGGTATCAATGTTTTTCTGGACTTTTCAGACCATGTTTGACTGAACTCCTTAGTGCAGGTCACAGCTGTACGTTTTCTTTATATAAAACCAGCTGCAGAAGCAGAGACAAGGTATCCTAGCAGCTCTTTTATGGCCACATGCCTGATGTGCTCCAATCCATTTTAACAAGGTGACCGAGCCAGTGGTTCCAGACAGAGTGTCACCTGAGAGGCACCACAGTCATTTACAAAGGCAACCAAGACTTGTTGTCAGTAGAAGGCTCTAAGGTGCTACAAAGGCTTGTACCTGTCATGTCTCATACCAGTACCTGCTCCTATTTCCCATAACATCTACTTTCTTCCCAGAGCTGGAGGCTGCCCTGGTTAGGTTAGGCTGCTGTCCTACTCAACTGACTGCTACTCACAGAGCTGCTCTAAGCCCACTGCTTCTGTTGGTGGAAAAAGTGACCAAGAACTGTATACCGTCAAACCAAATGTCTTCAGCTATACACCACTATACGGCCAATAGTGACAGCTCAGAAGGATGAAAATATGTTGGAATAGTAACATTAACTCTGATTTTGTTCTAGTAATACAATAATTCATCTTAAGGAGACTAAAAGTGGTTTTACAATTATTTTTCAGAAAAACAAATGTAAAGATGACATTTGGATTTGATTTGACTAATGCCTTTAACTCAATCACAAATCAAATGTTTTGTTTGCAAACACGGATCATTAAAGGTGTTTCAATTGTTATAGGTATGACAAATTTCAAAACAAGTCCCCTGGAACATCTTGGATATAAATACTCTTTTCTGCAGAATAGTGGTTTATGAAGATGACCTGTAATCTTCATTATCAACCAGTCCAGGTGGTGCAGCTGACTGAGCTCAGAAAGCTGTTTATCTTGTTCTGGTAGGACCTTTTCTCAGTGGCAGATGAATACAGAGCTGTTTTCCTCAGTGCATTTCTACTCTTCTTGCATACCCCAGCCCCTGTGCAGCCCCCTCTGCACCACATCAAACATTCCCTGTCATGTTCTCCCTTAAAGGCATTCATTATTTATCCAAACCCAGACAAGTCCTAGGCAGATTACTGACAGAAAGTCTGGGTCATTTACCTACAGCCAACTCTTATTGTGGAAGTAAAGTCTTCCAGACAGGTTGGGGCACCCAAAGTCAGCCACTTAGAAACACAGCCAGAAGCGTACGCAAAAATGCTGGCAAACAGGATGACTCACAGTGAACATAGAAAAATTAACGTTGAAAAAGTCCTTTTAGATCATGAAGTCCACCATTAAGCCATGTCCTTAAGTGTCACATTTACATGGATTTTTAACACTTCCCAGGACAGTAATTTTACCACTTCCTTGGACAGCCTGTTCCAGTGTATGACCATGTTTTCAGTGAAGAAATTTTTCCTAATAATGTAAGCCTCCCCTGGCACAGCTTGAGGCCATTTCCTCTTATCCTGTTGCTTGTTACCTGGGAAAGGACACAGACCCCCACTTGGCTACAACCTACTTTCAGGCAGTTCTCTCAGTAGAGAGCAATAAGGTTTCTCCTGAGCCTCCTCTTCTCCAGACTAAACACCCCCAGCTCCTTCTGCCACCCCTCATAGGGCTGGTCCTGTAGACCCTTCCCCAGCATCCTCTGGACATGTTCTAGCACTTCTATGCCTTTCTTGCAGTGAAGGGCCCAAAACTAAACCCAGGATTCAAGATACAGCCTCACTAGTGCCAAGTACAGGAATTATCACTAGAAATTATTCCTGTGTATTAACAGCCATGATACAGAGAACTGAATGCAAATGGTGACTGCTTTTTGGCCTGTAAACAAACCCATCTATTTTGGACACCTTATTTCTGGGACATCTTGCATAGTGATCTTGCACATACAAAGCATAAAACAGACCCAAAATGCATAGAAAATTTCACTGAACTGAGATTAGCCTTCTTTGTCTTCAATATCTATCTGCAAGTCTCCTGAGGAATGCCAGTCTGTTTGGGACTGCAAACACACTGGAGCATTAACTGTACCTATAGTATCACCCATGCAAGAGAACTTTGTCCCCTACTGCAAAAATTTATTCCAGTCAAGAGCCAACACATACAGCTTTGCTGAGCTGGACCTATGCCAGGATTTTTCTGACACACAGGCAGGAGAACACAAACGGAAAATGGAACAGAATAAACAAGCACATAGGCAAATACTTGGTTCTTACCCTTCTCATTTGTCTAGTGTGTTCCTGCCTACAGGAATGCAAGGGAGGAGCAGAGTTGCCTACTCTCCAGTTTACAGACCGTTCAAGAAAATCTTCATTTTTTCCTGGAGTTGTCTCCAATACCAAAGAAGATATGACTCTCTAGAACAGGTTTTCCTAGCCAAACTATATCTACATGTGATCTAAAAAGCAAAAGGGAAGATAATTACAAAAATACTAGAGAAACAAAGTCTTCAGGAAATTCAACTTGAAGCCTTGCCTGTCAGTGCCAAACAGTTCTGTCAACAAATCCTAAAGTATTCATCACTGCTGGGCAAGAGAAATAAAAGGAAGACTGAAAGCAGGAGAGGAAGCTTGGGGGGAAGTGAACGGCTACAGAATAAATCAATATGACAGTGATAAATCAGACAAGACAAACCAGACCGGTTTATATCCTCCTTTGCATGTATACAGGAAGCATTACAGTTCTATTTGTCTCAATATTACAATTGCAGAGCTTGCAGGGAAATACTGTGTGTCAACTAAAGGTCTGGCCAGTACACAGCTGCCCTTTTAACCCAGGCTTCCCCTTCACTGATGCACATTTAGAAAGAGAGCAGTGAGCAATCAGAGAAGTATTAACACCACTGCCCACTTACCAAACCATGTCGGTTTACTACCTTGGAGCAAGAGCTAAGATGTCCTGATCAGGCATATTCTTAAGGCTTGATATAAAACTTAGATCTTCAATTCTGTGAGAATGTGGCACTGTTCATTTTGCAGAGACCAATAGGAAAAGCAGAAATTTAAGTGCAATCCACATACATGTACACAAAGCAAAGTGCTGCTATATCTCTCCAGTGTCAATAAAGATATTAAGCAGTATTAAATAACCCAAATAGTAACAAACATTTTTTTCCTATCTAATTCTGAATATGTATTACTAGCACTGTGTGGTTGGATTTTCCCAACAAATAGTCCCTTAGTAATCCCAGAAAACTGAACTAAGATTGTTTGCAGATATTTTTAGACAGAGCTTTAAAAGCCTAGTCAAGCAGCCATAAATTCTGAGCACAACTGTGTGCAGTCAACTAATATAAATGTGGCATTCTAGAAAATAGTTCCAAAACAGGCATGATACAAGCTCTTTAAACCAGGCTCAATTAATCTCCTTTAGACAATATTCAAATAATGGCAAGTGGCAACTTCGTTAATTTGTGTCTTCTTGAACAATTAAGACTGAAGTAATACTGACAATAGACATCTGTCAAGATGCAGGTGACTTCAGTGATTTACAACAGTAGACAGAACATATGCTCTATACAGCATTCTTACAGATCATACCCATCTTCTCTCCCCCACGAGCTACAGAGTCAGCCTTAACCTTGCTCAAATGCCTTTTCTGTAATTTTATGAAAAGCCTTCTCTGAATTTTTAACTCTATCCAATACTTTTATATAGCACCAGAAAGCAAAGGGATTTCCTTCAGTTGCACCTCAAAGCACTGGAAGATCAAGCAGTAGAGTACAAATATAGATCAATAGATAGGACCTGCCAAAGTGAATTCCTTTGTACCAGGTCTGTTCCAAGCTGTACTTTTCTGTGGGAACAAACTAACACCTGTGACTATCCTCTGCTCAGAGGTCACTTTGTGCATTTACTGCCTGAGATCCCACTGAGTGTCTTCAGTGTTAAAACTTTACCCCTTACAAGCCTACAGTTCATCCAGCACTTTTTAATGGAAAGCAGAAGACCAGATTTGCTGCAGTATTCCTGAAGAGAAGCAGTTAAAACATTACCAGGGTTATAGAAGTATCATCATTTCCTTCCCATACTATAAGTAAGCAACTCTGAGCCAATATCTGACGGGGTCAGCTTTGCTTTGAATGACCCCAAAATCGTAAAAGTCCTTGTTCCCCTTGCCCGGCACCTGAAGAAGAGGTCTGGAATGCGTGAGGTTGAGTTTTCAAGGTTGTTTATTTTTCCTTATCTATACCATTCTCTCTCTGACCTGCCGAGATCCGTCTAGTACAGAAGTCACAGCAGTCTGCCCTCAGCCTTAGGCGGCTCCCACATTATATACCCAAAATTACGTGTTGTAGGTTTACAGCTTTGTGCCCATCACCTATGTTAGACAGTGAATCTCTACCTTAAACCAACAGAAAGGTGTCACAATCGCACCAAGACAAGGAGGACAAGACAAAGCAGGAGAAGGCTAGGACACGTCCAGATTCCTCCATCTTGTACCCCTGAATTGCATTCTAAAAACCCCAAAATTCTACTTTTCCACCCTGTGTCAATTCACCTATTACACTACTCAAACCCTTTTGGCTTGTAATTCCTCATGTAGAGTTGGCAGCCTCTCCCACAGGCTAAAATCGAAGGCACAAGTGTTTTTGACTTCTTGCCAAGGTCCCCGAGCCCCCTGCCAGGGTCTCAGACAGCCAAGGCAGCCAGAGGGATGTCCTGGACTCTGAGAAATATCAACACCTTTTAACAACAATACCTCATTTCTCAGGGATGCAGGACCTGTGGCCATTTCATAAGACCAGACTATCACCTGGAATTCCAGGTTACTCAATACAGCAACCTCATGGAAATAGTTTTTCCTGAGAATCTACTCTAGATATCCATATTTTTGACAAGGACCATCTGGTAACTGTCTGTATTATAATGACTCAGGATTATTAAAACTTGGTTTTTATAGTTGGATGTATGCACCTGACACAAAGCACCTTTGACAAACATAAGTCAGTTTGCTTTGAAGTTAAGGCAGGAAGCAAGTTTACATACACACACACACCCTCCCCCCTAAAAAAAAAAAAACAGCCCAAAAAAAAAAAAAAAAAAAAAAAAACAAACCAAACAACCAAAAAAACCCCACCAAACAACAAAATCAAGGGTCTGTAAAAAATTAACAATTCCTCTACAGGAAATTACTTAAGGGATAGATGGATAACAAAGTGTTTCCTTCAGCCTTGATATTTCTTTATTTAGTCTTTCAAGAGACAGCCTTGCAGAGCTCTATTTAAGTCTCAATCAGTACAATAGTGAGCTGAAGTGCACGTGCAACTCTGTATAAGTGTCATCAGTATATTCAACATTCACCATGGATTTTCATTAAACCGACTCTGAGAACTACCAAAGCCACAAGCAGGCTGCATCTCTTCACCTATATCACCCTCAGAGCTGTAAGCTTCTTGACAATGCAGCAAAGTAAAAACTGTTTGATTTATATGAGTTTTCTAAGACATAAAAGAAACAAAAATTTAAACCTTTACAAGCCAGTATAACAAATATACAGGAAAAAAGTATCTACTTAAAAAAAAAAAAAAAAAAAACAGGAAAAAAAAACCACATAGACCTCAAAAAGCACAACAAAAAATAGAAACAGTAAACAAAGCTAAACCCAAAATTTCCACAGCTGCTATTTTATCAAGATAAATGAGCAAGTTTTACACATAATTTCAACTAACGTTTACGGTACATAAAAAGCCTGTCACTTTAGACATGCCACAGTTACCTCTTTCAGGAATAAGCATTTGACATCTCATATTAGTACCAGAGGCAAAGAAGATATGAATGGCTTACAAACTGTGGTATGACCACATCAGCAGTAGGATGCCTTAATGCTTATTATGGTGTCAAGGTTATACTCAATCATTAACAGGAAACCCAACTTCCCACATTGAAGCATGAAAACAAATGGTGAGCTTTAGACCTGCTGCTAGCTATGGGTTGAATTTAATAACATGCTCAGGTCTTGGTTTTTCATGACTAATTTGCTCTCAGCACTTTCATACACAGCAGTTCCCATTGCAACAAATCTCTACAACTTCATACTAATCCCCTTGATATCCCCTTTCCAGAGGCTGACTGTGGTAACCAGTTCTTAGTATTTCTGGTTTCTGACAAATGGAATTATACAAGAAAAACAAGACCTGTGGGAGGTGTTTAGTTGCTATCCAGAAAACTCGGATCTATAGAATTAACCAAGTTAAATCTCAAGTGTTAAAACTCCCTTTTTATCAGTCTGCTCTTGATTAGTTTGTGGTGACATTGCCTTCTTTTTTTACTATCTTATCACAATGCACACTGTAATCACAAAAAAATTGAGGTTATATACCCTATTAATGCCAAGGTATTCAGCTGGGCCAAGAAAATGAAGAGTTATTTCCTCTCCTTATCCTGTCTGTAATACACAGAAAATAAAAGGAACATTATGAAAACATGTATGATACAAACTTTAATCCCCAAACAGCTCACCATACTGTTTCCCCACAACATTTTCCAAGAGCATTGAGCTCTTAACTATAGATTCTGAATCATCACTGGTAGCAGCCTGCAGACCCCAAGCATTCATTTTGCTAAGTCATAACTTATGCTGCAAGTCTGGGCACAAAAACACATAAAAACACTTCAGGATATACCAACAGATGCTGTGTAGTTGACAACTGGTCAGAAGCAGCCTGCGATACCAAATATTCATGTTTGCAGAAACCAATTCTTCCTCTGTCTCTGGAGTCAAAGGTGCCCCAGCTGTAGGTTAAAGACAGAGAACACTCAAAACCAAAAGATATAGGGAAAAAAATTAAAATACTACTACTAATAAAAACAAAATCAGTGTCATTTGACCTCTTCTTGCTGGGGTTTGTTCCAAAAATCACTGCTTGTCAGGGAGTTCAAGACACAAGGATTAACTACCTTCCAATCCTACATGCCTACTCTGCTGATTTTTTCTGGAGTTATTTTCTTCCCAATGGCTGGTATTGGACAATATTTTTGATTTGTGCTGAACACAGATTGATAATATAGATATGGTTTTGTTATTGCTGAGCAACACTTGGACAGCATCAAGGCCCTTTTCTGCTTCTTGAATCACCCCACTGCTGGGGGTGCACAAGGAGTCGGAAAGAGACAGCCGGGAGAGGTGACTTCAGCTGACCAAAGGGATATTCCAGGCCATGGGGTATCATGCTCAGTACGTAAAGCTGGGAGAAGAGGAGGAAGGCGGGGATGTTTGGAGTGATGGTGTTCGTCTTCCCAAGTCACTATTGCATGTTATAGGGCCCTGCTCTCCTGGAGGTGGCTGTACACTTGCCTGCCCATGGAAAGTGGTGAATGAATTACTTGTTTTGCTCTATGTGCACCTTTTGCTTTACCCATTCAACTGTCTTTATGTCAACCCACAAGTTTTCTCTTTTAACCCACAAGTTCCTGCACTTACTTTTAGAGATCTCCCTGAGCATGCTGGTGGGGCAGTGAGTGAGTGGTTTGTGTGGGACTGTTGCTGGCTGAGGTTAAACCATGATACCTACTTACCTAATGCAGGCAATCTTATTTTGCCTATGCTGCACCCAGCAAAAAATAGGGTTTTATTTCTCAAATGTTAATAGTTCTGTAAATATTTAGAGCAGTTATTCAAAGAAAGGGCAAGGGATTTCCCTCTTCCTTTTATGTGGACAGCTTCACAGAAAGGTACTTCTTATTTGTCTGCATCTTGCTTAAGTCCTTTTGGTACTGACTGAGCATTTAATCCAGAAGAATAGCTGTTTCTAGCTTTCAACAAACATATCATGCTACCAGAGGGAGGCTAAATTCCTGGGATCAGATCATTTCAGTCCCTTAAAAGCACATTGCCACCACAGACAACACTGCACCCACATACCAATATGACCATTTCCATTGTTATACACCACCTTACTCAGCTCACAGTCTGTCCTTGATTACATAAAATGGTATTGCCAGTATTCAGCTTGCTTATATTCTAGTTAAAGTAACCAAGCAAAGACTTTTTAACAAGATATGAAGGAATGAAGGAATAAAAGGTGAAACACAAATGGCCAAACACTAACCTCATTACTCTTGCAGGATGCACTTGGCTAATCCTGTTATAAATGCACTCCTGATCCTGCACATATGGGAAAAGAGCAGTGGCTGCTAAAAATAAATCCAGGTCTGACTTTTTCTCCATATCTCAAATTCATAAATTAGCTAATGCTGGACACAGGAAACTATCATATTCCATTTCTATACACCAAGCTAATACTAGAAATTAAATTATTTCCTATTTAAATTATTTAAAATGCAACAAATTTTCACACTGGAAAGTGACAGTTTCCTTCGAAATCCCAACTGAACCTCCAAGTACACCCCAGTGACACATGTAAGATGAAAAATTTGGGAGCTGTCTTGCCTAAAGCTTGCATTGCTCTATGTCACTCCAGACAGTTCTGCCCATGGCTAGAAGTGTCTCTTCCCTTATTTCACTCCGTAGATGTGTGTGGCATGCACAGGAAAGACAGCTGCTGTTAAAGAAAGCCAGGGGATAGAATAAAGAAACGGGAAACAGACCAAACACTACAAGGTTCCTTTCTCCCAGTGCCCTGTCCCCAACCAGCCACCATGAAAGTGGCCTCTCCTGTTACCAAAGAATGGTTTGGGTTGGAAGAGGCTTAAAGATCATCTAGTTCCAACCCTATGCCATGGCAGGGACACCTTCCACTAGACCAGGTTGCTCAGAGTCCCATCCAACCTGGCCTTGACCCATGCTTTGAAGGGAGACAAGGTCTCCCAGCACTTTTCTTCATTTCTGGCCTCTGCTGGCTATTTACCTTGAGCTGTTTATTACTGAGTGGATTTTTGAGATGGTTAACATTAGCCAGAGGGAAAGCAGGAGCAAAAGAAAGGACTGTAGCACCCTTCCTCATTGTGAAGGGCCTCAGCCTACTTTCATCCCCTCAGACATCCTGGTTACTCACAGATTGAAGTTCATCAGTGAAAGCAGAAAAGTAAGAGAATTTGTGTGTCCAACATGCACCTAGTCCCAAAACACATGAACTTCACTCTGAAAAAACAAGACATCTGTCCTCCTGGGCATGGATGACTCCTTTCTGCTGTGGTAGTGGATTATCTGTTATATAGGAAAACCAAGACAAATTGGCTCAGGTAGCACTCCCTCCAGAGACAGTATTAGAGGTATTTAAAGCTTCATAAGCTGCCACACAATAGACAAAATACCCTCTGCTATCATGCTGTAGTATAAACTCAGTGGCAGAAACAATGGAGCACTCCAAGAGGTATCACAACAGGAAAGATACCTCCCACTAATTACAGACTCTATTCCAGTATATTTATCATCCAAAACTAACTGGATTCATTATGAGATACAGAAGGAAATGTGAATGCAAATTTACATTTATTACTGTCTTTAAAACATTAACAGAAAGCAAAGCAGATCAAGACGACCTGCATTCCCTACCTTAGGAAGATGAATTTTTCGTGTCTGAACTGTGGTACTTCAACAGTGATTCAACCCAGTAGACAGTTGAACACCATACAGATTTTCAATCACTCCCTCACCCTCCTCCTTCTCTGAGGAAGAGAATAAAAAAACCCTGTAAAATTCCTGACTTTGGGGTGACCTAATTGCAGCCTTCAGGCACCTGAAGGGAGCCAAAAAGAAAGATGAAGAGAAACCATTTACAAGAGCCTGTAGTGACAGGACAAGGGGTAATGGCTTCAAACTGAGAAGGTTTAGATTAGAGATTAGGAAGAAATTCTTCCCAGTGATGGTGATGAGGCACTGGAACAGGCTTCCCGGACAAGTCATGGATGCCCCATCTCTGGAACTGTTCAAGGCCGGGTTGGGTGGGGCATTGAGCAATCTGGTCTAATGAAAGGTGTCCCTTCCCACAGCAGGGGTTTGGAACTAGATGGCCTTTAAGGTCTCTTCCAATCCAAGCCATTCTATGACTTGAGACAAAGAGAGTTTAATAGAACAGAAAACGCAGGAAAATTAATAATAATGATGATAATAATAGAATTAGAATATATAAAACAAGTGATACACAACACAAATGCTCAACACCTGCTTGCTGATGCCCAGCCAGCTCCCGAGCAGCATCTTTCAGACAACTTTTCACCTAATTTATATATTGAACATGACACCATATGGTATGGAATACCCCTTTGGCCAGCTGGGGTCTGCTGTCCTAGCTATGTCACTGCCCAGCTTCTTGTGTTGCCCACTCCCTCAGCTTCCTCACTGGCAGGCAGTATGAGAAGCTAAAGTCCTTGACATAGCATAACACTGCTTAAGAACAACTAGAACACCAGTTGTCAACATTATTCTCAACCTAAATCTATAATACAGCACCATATCAGCTACTAGGAAGAAAATAAACTCTATCTCAGTTGAAAACCAGGACAACAATATAGAGAATAATTAAAGGCTTCCAAGCTAGAAGAAGCATATTTCTTAGTTCTCAGTCTATAGCTTAAAATGTCAGCATGCTCTAGCACAGTAAATGCCATAGCAGAAAGCAATTTGTACAAAACTCAAATTCTTGTTAAAACTACAAATTCTCTTGAATAGAAAACACTATCAGACTATTTGCTGTGCTTTCAGGTTTATTACATGCATGCTTACATCACTCAGCAGCACAAATTCCATCTGTAGTGTATGTGCACAATGTCACCTTTCTGCTGACTTCGCAATAGCCTGTACACAGCATTTAAGCTGTCTCTCCATCTGCTAAGAAATGGTAAGCTCTGTGCAATTTCCATACAGCTCCCCGGACTTTTTGAACAAGTTTGGATGAGCAGCATGAGGATATTCTAGAGCTTTACATGCATCATGCAGCATCATTTTGCTGATCTGTCAAGCACGTTAAAACCAGAACTTTCTCCTTGTGAATTCATAGCCTTGCAGTCTGCAAAAAACAGTCACTGAGTCCAGTTCCAGCCTCTATAAATTGTTCCGTTAGAGCTGTTGGGTTGGTTTGTTTGGTTTTTTTCCAACCTGCTATTGCACTAATTCTTGATAGGACTTTTTTCATTCCCATATTAACACTGCCTCTGCTATCCAGAGTTAAGGTGCATTTATTACTTCCAAGCGAAAAAGTTAACCAGAAAACAACCAGGAGAAATTAATTTAGTTCTACATAGTGGAAATAACAATCCAACAAAGACCAGATGAAGTGTCAGCAGCTAAGAAACCTCACCAACAGTCAGCATTAATAATACTTAATAATTCTGCAATTCTAGGTCCTACATCTCCAGCTTCAAACAGAAAAACATTCAGATTAAAAAAAAAAAACAAAAAACAAACAACAAAAAAATTAAACTTCCTCATTCTTTAGCTGTTCAAACCGAATTCTTCCCAAAAGCAAACACTTTCTTCTGATCAAGGATAAGTGCAAGCATGATACTTAAAAATCAAAGAGCACCCTTAGGAGTTTTATCTAAGAGATTTCTACCTCATTGCAGAGCTAAAAGAAAGTAGTACCTAGAACTCACTGCAAGATCTTCTGCGAAGTACATACACCTTAATTTCTTATTTTCTTGAACGTAACCTCCCTTTAGTGTCTTTTCTTTTCCTATGAATTAGCTAGGATCTACCACAAATACATTAACCATATATTCTAATACAGAAGAGAAGGAAGTGTCAATGGTAATAGACTGATCACTGACTGAACACAAGTGTTCTTTTTTGTCTGATGGGATGTCAAAAATACATGCATCTAACTGCAGGTAAAACAACTTCACAGAATAAAGTGTACAGTCTAAATCTGAATGATCAAAGCATATTCCAATTAGAATAACCAAAATGCAGGTAAGTGCAGATACAAGACCAAATTCCATGCACAATTAGATAAATTGTGTATTCAAATGTGGGAGCTGTATAGGCTATGATTTCCTATCTGCAATTACAATTTGGGTGGAACTCTAGTGTTCAGGGCTTTTTGAAGTGGACAAAACGATCCTTGCCAAAGAGGAAATTTGTGAAATTAGCAAGACAACTTAAGCAGAGAAAGAAAATACAGCCAACAATTTTTCCACTAGAAAAATCTTGTTACTGCAGGACAGGCCACCTACAGAAATCACAAGGCTTTACCTCCCAGGGTTAGAAGAAATGGAAAACTGAATGTAATTTCTCCTGGTGCTATTCTGGGAAAGGTGAAATAACTGTCTTCTTGTCTGTTGAGTGCACTGACACTATCCCTTCTTTCCATTGCACGTTCACAGTACTTTGCAGGAACTGCTCACGCAGGCCACCTCCTACTGTGAACAAAGGATTCATGGATTAAACTGAAAAGAGTAGTGAATCCAAACTCTTCGAAAAAGGAGTCCAAATGTTTCCTTACATCCTGAAGCCTGCTTGATCTCTAAAACTAGTAATAAGTGTGAACTATGTTATCAGTTTCCTACAAAAGCATTATACACAGTCTTCATCACTTTGATTTAGCACATCTGTAAGAGAGAAGCAGAAAATTCCAATGAACTGCAGTTTTGTTTTTACCTGGCATTGGCTCCTTTAAGGTCACAGAAGTGTGAGAGTAAAGCTTTCACTACATCATTGCAGACAACTTTCACTACATCAATGTGACTCAGCCTCTGTCGCAGCTGCTTGGCAATCTCCCAAAAGTCTTCAGAGAGCAGCTGGTACAGCTGCCCCTCATCTCTGCTGAGTTGCCCATACCACGACAGGATGTAATCTCTATAGCTGTAGTCAAACACTGAAAGGAGAAACAAAACAATAAATAGCAAAAACTGCAAAAGGACAAGGCACACCAAGATAGGAAAAATGTAACCCTCCACCCTTCTCAAAAACTGGATGGGTAATAGGCTTCACATCTACTTCTTACCAAAGAAAGTCAGGTTGGCAAGGCTACAGCAATCTGCACCTAACAGGTTACTGCAGGTCACTTTGCAAAGCAAAACCTTTAAGTGGATTTGCTCAGACAATCAGGTTACCAGCTACACACAAACCTCAGACTAATACCTGTCTCTCAGCAATGACTTTGGTTATATGAGCTATCATATAATCTGACTCTGTCTAAAGTGTTGCAGACTGAAGCCAGCTTTCTCTACATAGGAACTGAATAGTCTCCATTCCAAAGTCACGGCTAAAAAGGGAAGGTGGTAATATTTTTGCATTTGCAAAGATATATACAACACAGAACACCACCACAGAAAGTACATTATAGGATCAGAAGGGCTAAGAGAGAACAAGTGGATTAGTGAGACCACATGAACTTCAAAAACGGCGAACCATTCCAAACCATACCGACAGGCAAAAACCAACATTACTGTAATCGCAAATGCCCTGGCAACACTGTTTTCTACCATTCTGACTTTGCTTTTTGGCATTTGTGTGTCACCAGTTTTACTGATGTTTCACTCCAGAAAATGTCCCTGGAGGTCTAAAAGAGAGCAGGAGGTGTTCAGGGAGAACACATGAACTATTCAGCAGTTGCAACAAGATAGGGGAAAAGCTGGGGTTGTAAGAGTCAAGATACCAGATAACAAAAAGGAGGGATAATAAAGTCATGGTAATTTGAGCAACTTATTTATTAAACAAGCTGGTTTCAAACTTTCATATCAGAAGTCCATCTTATTTATCAGTGTAAGCCTACGGTGCAAAGTAATCATAAGACTCCATAATTTCTTACCTTCCACTTTGATAGAAGTTGTTTGTTTGGTAAATTATGTAAGCTATGAAAATCTCCCTGGCACTGGCAACAGTGAACTAACAGCATATTAATTAGACACAAATTGAAATATTTTCACCTGCCTTTTCAGGCAAAACTAGCAAACCTCAACCAACATAACCTTGATAAAAACATTTCCAGAGTAACTGCTAAAACTGATTAAAGTTTCTAGTCAAATGCTTCGCAAACTAGCTTCCTCAAGTTTATAAAGAAACTGAATCATTTCAATGAGTATGCTGAAATAAATAGTTAAAAGCCTTTTGCTAAGTCATTTCAAGACTTTTTAATTAATAACTCAGAAAAAAATTCCACAGTTCTGTAAACAAATACATAACAGGTTTGATTTTTTTTTTCCTAATCCAGGAGAGAAAGTATGCAGAGCCATATAGCAGGATAGGAACTTCCAAAATACTCTTCTAAAATATTTCACTGAAAACTCTTACCCACAAATACTACAGAGTGATGAAAACAGTTATAAAAATAGTGGTCTTCTGATAAGCAAGCAGAGGAATAATCTGTCAAGATACCACAGAACAGGAGGAATAGCATTTTAAAATCTGAAGCTTTATTACTTATCTCAAGTCTTCCAACAAAACACATTTTAAGAATCTATTTTTCCACAGCTGTCCCCACTTCCTTCTGCAGCCACCTTTTTTGTTACAGCTTAGTTACTCTCTTCTGTTGCAAGGTCTGAAACGCTGTGGAAAGCTGACCACAGCACAGATTCTTCCTTTTCATCTAATCCATAAGAGACCAATAATTTCTCAAGTGCATTGTGATATTTTTTAATCAGCATCACTGACAGGTAGTGACTTCCCAGATATTCTTACAGACACCCTCTCTATTCTTTGCAAGGGTGCAAAGTAGCTATTTCTTCAGCATCTTTTGCCCAAGAGGACAAGCCATGGTATGGAGTGGTGGCTCCTACAGAAGTCTATTCAACAGAGCTCTACAAAGTAAGAGCACAAGAGCAGAACTTGCATCCTGATCCCTTAAGGACATATTGTCTTTCAGAGAAAATCTATTCCTAATGACTGCTAATTTATCAATTTTTAATAGATTATAACGTAATTTATATAACATAATTTACATTATCTTATAGAATTATTATTATAAAAGAATTTATTAATTTTTAAGCAACTCCACACCAAAATGAGCCCAGTTTCCAGCACACTACAAAATACATTCTTTTCGATTCCTTTTAGCCACTCATTAATTCTGTCACATTCAATGCAAAAGAACCACAAAATCTATTGGCAGTATCTAGCTAGAGACAAAAGATCTTTAGTAATGACCAAAAATCAACCATACAATTATGAAATATTTCATCTGTGTTTAACTCTTCCAGTTACATACTTTCAACACCTTAAAAGGATTACACTGCTTTAAACCCTATTTTCCTGCACGTGTGTTTTACAACTCTTACTTTACATGTCTTCCGTAGTTTCCTTGTCACTTCTGAATCTTGTTGCCCTTCCTGCATCACAACTGTTATAGAGAACAGTGCTGTTCTCTATAAAATTCAGGGTTCTTTAGAGCCCAGCATGTATGTCCAAGTGAGCAGTGAGACAGCTTTTAATCATATAAAATTTAAAAAGGACACCAGCCACAGACACAAACAGCAACCAGTTTAAGGCTGGGTAATACACTGCCTTGTGTCATCCTGGCCATGGGGTGCAGCTGCTGCTTTCGTTTCATACCCACTGATGCAGCTGGTGCCTTTTCAGCACTCTAAAGAAATTGAGAAAACAAATGTAGCAAATTTATAGAGAGCAGCTTGCTCCCTTCAGAAAGGAAATCTGCTCATGCATCTATTCTCATTATTTTGATACTACATGTTCTCTAAAACATTGAAAACAACAGTCAGAAGACAAGGAAGGAATAAAAAAAGAAGCAGAACACATTCAGGACAAACTTGCTACCTGTAACTCACCCACTACAAACATAAAACAAATTTCTTCTGATCAAATCAAATGCAGTAGAAACTTCTACTGGGTTTTCTAAATTAATTCAGAAGGTCCAAGTCCCAAATGATTACAATGTGATTAAATGCCACTCGCATGTGAAATTGAAATTGAGCCTGTTCAACTACTCTTTTCAAATACTGTAAACTAGAAGAGTATTTGGAGTAGAGAGCCAGAAGCTCATGTGGAGGTTTAGTAAGGGCACCCTTCTAGACCCTTCCTTCATTCCTACATATGTGCTACAGTAACTGCTATCCCTTTTTCCACATTCATTCACTGAGAGGCTCAGTGGCACCACCAGGGTCTGCAGGTCAGACTGGCTTCAAATCTGCAATTTGCAAAGCTTCACTCTAGACAGTTTTTACAAGATTCATTATCCAACTTTATTAAAAATAACAAAAATCTGAATAACAAGGATTAAATGCCTACTTTCTTTCTCAAAGCAATATTAAAAAACAAAGCATAAACATTCAATGCAAATGCAGACACAGACTTCCAAGTTTCAACAAGTAACTGTCCTTTCCTGAAAACCCTGGAGAAGCCACAACCACAACAAAAAACAATGACAACAAAAACCTGAAAGAAAATTTAAAACCCCTACATTAAAGGTGGGGTTTCAATTACTAATAAATACTCTGTATATTCAGTTTCCAAGACATTAACATTTAAATTGAAAGAGACGAAGGCCATTTTTCACTTTTTGTATTTTAAATTTCATTATGTTTTAGCTATACTAGAGGATGAGGTTTTATGCTTCATATTAGCTTTACTGAGGTTTCTCATGGTCAAATCTTTACTCAAAGATTCTCAAATCTGAATCTTAACTTAGACCATGGTGTAAAAGGCTGACAAAATGAGGTCTAAATGCCAACATTTCAGTGACCGTGATCTAGCAATAGTGTTTAAAGATTTCAGTGCTCTTCTGAAGTTTGTGTTTGGAAAACCACTAGCATTTCTTGGTTTACTTCCATATTCAAATTCTATGAAACTGCCAGGTTTAGAAGGCTTGATGCTATCTATCATAGTGCATGGATGGAACAGCCCTGCGCAAAAGGAATCCCTGACAGTCTCCCAATTCCCCAGTCTTTGGTTCATTTTTATTAAAATTTTCCTGGCATTTGTGTCTTTATTGTTTTTTTATGCAGAAAAAAAATCATAGTAGTAAAATAAAAAAATCAGAAAAATTTATGTCCAAATAATCTTCCACATGCACCCTTTGCCAAGAGTTCTTAGCTTCAAGTGTTTGAATGCCAATAGCAGAGAAAACATACATTCAAATTGGTTTGCTGATATTGTGGACCAAAAAAAATTTGGTTTGAAAGCTGCTTTTTGAAAAAATAATTAAAAAAAAAAAATTAATAAATTTAATAAAAAGAGAGCAGCAGGAGTTACTACCAATTATTTTTCTAAATATCAATATCCACATTTTAAGTTGGGAAATGAGACAGACTTTTTCCCCATCTTTCTGTAAAGGCAAGTACAACATTACGTCTCTAACAGAGTTAGATCCTAAGGGATCAACACAGATCTAATTCATAGAAAGAATCTAAATACCCAAAATATTTCCAAAAAGATCACCTCAAGGTAGGGTTGAAGGAAGATAACCCACTCCTAAAGAAGAGATGGCTCTCTGGCAGGAAATATTTTAAGCTCTAAGAAACAGGTGAATTTTCACAGCAGAACAATTTCACCAGTAGAGCTCTGCCGGGATTTGAGCTATGGCCTGTACAGTTTTACTTACTCAAAAATGACCCAGTGAAGCAGCTAAGTGATATGAAGACCATTCTTCTTGGCACTACTAAAACTGTAGAGACAAAGACTGACTGTGAAAAACAACAAAAAGACCACAGGATTTGGAGCAATAAAAAAGGAAAATGAAATTCAGTTGCTGGGAGGCCAGTGACCCCCCAGCAGATCAATCTCCTGGCAGCTGCAGCCTCAACCCAGGCAATACACACTGTGCAAAGCAGCACGAGTGTGACTGGGCACAGCCTCTCTCAGGAGGCATCTTACCACACCATGTGCATGGAATCCAGACAAGCAACAGGTAGCACTAAAGGATATCTGTAGAAGTGGCTTATCTTCTCTTCTTGTATGGTAAATGAAGGTCAAACAAAAATCAAATAAATCACTCAAGAGAAAGCATGAAAAGTACTGAAAAAACCATATTTCAATGTTAGTTACTCAACTGCTACTCAAGCTGAAAAGGAGACTCAAGGTTGACAACTGAAGGCCTTTTCTTTCTGCCATATTCAACGTGGAAAATCTCTTTGTAACCTTACACATGTTCTGATTTTGAACACTTAGATTTCATAAACTACAACAAACTGTGGCAGGGCTAAATCACAGCTTTCCCCCCCCCTTGTATCTACTGCTAAGGCAAGTACCCCTTAATTAATAATGAAGCAGCACCCTGAAGCGCAAACCTGTTACACTACTCTGCTCTTAATGGAAAATAACAAAGACATTTAGGGTAGAGCTGTAAACTAACATGTACAGAGTTCCTTCTTGGTGGTGTTCAGAGTGAGGCACACTGTAAAAGGATGATTCCAAACAATTTTATTACATGGGCTACAGCAAGACAAGAAGCTATACAAGACCCAGGCAACTATTATCAGCCAGTGACCATCACAGAAAAACTATCTAAACATATAATAGTTATCGAAATAAGACTGATGGTTGAAACAGAAACATGGATGACTCCTTCAGTTAAACCAAGGATATGACCAAGGATCTTTCCAACTACATTAACAAACTATGATGGGAACATCAGGAAAAACGCAGTAAAGTAAGTGGTAGCTTGAAGTGACACAGAACCTCAGGTGAACCACACTAAACTCAGAGAGAAAAGACCACACAGCCTGGCTCTAACACCAGCAAAAGCATGGCATGACTAACAGACATCAGGCAGTTCTGGAGGGGGGCAAGGTAGTTAGCAACTAACAGTAAACCCCAGGCCAACTTAATTACATAATGATGAAACACAGCTGAAGAAATCATAATTAACCAAAGGGCTGTCTCTTCATACACAGCAACAGCATTTGTGAAATCAGATGACATCATCCATGCATCTCCAAGGTAATGTAAAGAGAAGTAAAATCTGTTAAGGAAAAAAAAAACCCCACATCCCAAAACCTCAAGAGGCACTAGTGCCTCTAGTGCACATAGAGACTGATCATTTTGTGCTAATAAAAAATAAACTACTGCTTTTGGGATTGCATTCAGTATTTCAAAATCATTGCATTCAGTATCTCAAACTGAAGATGACTCAGTCACCTTTAAAACCAAAAACACTTTGTACGGTAGAGCAAAAAGCATAGTCTCATCTTTGTCAAACTGCAAAACAAAGAAGTTGGCTTCATCACTTAGGCCTGGAAGAAATAAAACAAAATCTGACAAGTTTGCTCTCCAAAATTCAGCGTGAGGATGAAGGATAAAAGCTAGTCTGAAAAAAAAAAAATAGCAGAAAGGCATGAGCTGTCACAACATAAGGTACTTAACTCTGAAAAATGAATCATTTAGGTATTAGTAACTTTCTTTCAGCCTTTCTGAGTAGGGATGGCCTCATGCATCCAACTGGATGACATAGGTAGGTAGTGTTCTAATTTTATAATTTTGCTACATACCCTACTAATAGCTATTCATAAAAATAACTTTAAAAGCATAACACGTTGTCATAAGACAACCAGGCCATTTAAAACAATGATAGTTTTCAAAGATACTCTCCATTTATGAAAAATACAGGGAAAAGTGCTGCAAAGAAATCTTAAAGGAAACAGTATTCAAAATTAGATAAAATATTTACAAAAGGCTGATATAGTCTATCAGCCAGAAATACAAATGTTGATTTTAGATTCAGTTTTAATGGCAAGAATTGCACTAATTGGGAAGACTGTATGCAGGAGTCTACAGGATTTCTCAATTCAGGAAAACCCAGTCAAGAATATTTTAAGTGTTACCCCTTTGCTTTGTGCATAAGTATTAAGGACTGTATTTCGATGTCTTTCTGTAAAAAACTAGCCACTACAACGACAAGGTATCAGCTGAATAGCAAAAGCAAGATCACGTTACTTACTACAGTGGATTTCTTGAGGAGACTAAGACCTTGCCATTATACTTTATATCATGGAAGAAACCAGGGTCTTATTCTAAAGTCTAGGAATATAGTGCAGTTATGGTTTGCTAAAAGGACAAGAGATATTCAGACTCTAATGCACCTAAGACTCACCTTCTTTCAGTGCTTTATCCATGTTGTGAGAAATAACCACTCTCCTTGATTGGATTGAGTCATGAGAGCTTCCAAACCAATTACTCTGAAATTAAAACAGAACATACATCATAAGAGGAAGAAATAAATCAAAAGTTACAGAAGGAATAAAAAGGCAATAGTACTGTATCATTTGGTCTTTATACAAATATTGTCACCTCATAGGGTAAAACAGAGTGTCAATTGTCTATGAGGTTATTATACATTGTTCATTAAGCACATATTAATACTTGTATATCATACATTGTACAACTTGAAAAATAATCTTAAGTGAAGTTTTTTTTGTAGAAAGGAGCTGCATTCATTTGCAAGACAGTGCACTGAGAATATGACATGCATATAACAAAATGACTGGAACTCTTTTATTCAGTATTTTCACAGCAAACAGAACATTTTTATCGCCTACTGTGACAATGGACTTCGTTTAGCCTTGTAAACTCCTTTTAAAAGAAAAGAGAAGCCTTTAGATCTCCTACTGTAATTTTGGTTCACATTCTTTTGAGCTTCTTTCTTCAAAGATACTTCTGGCCCTCTGCATTTTAAGCTGCTGTCCTATACAAATATTTATCTTTATTGGAGTATTCACTCCCACAGTGTCCAAACAGGTGGGTGGATGGAGAAACATTTTTCAGGGTACAGACAAAGAGCAGTGACTCATGGTGCATTTATATAGAAAGAAGTATAATTCAAAACAGAAATAGAAACTGTACCCACTGAGCTTGGAGCTCACTCTCCTTCATAAGGGAAAAGCACTTCACAAACATCCTCATCCCTCCAACATTCACCACACAGAGACTAGGAAAGCAGCATAAACATAAAGTAAAAACATTGCTTAATGTTCTTAAAGGTAATATGCCCCTATTTCATCCAATTTGCAGGCTAATACTCTGTATTTTGATTTAATGTTTGTTGTCTACTTCAGGTACATGCATGTAGAGTCTTACAAAGCTGATCTAATAGAACCTAGATAAAGGAGTCTATGAACTACTTTTGACAGCCAAAATAAAGCTTTTCAGGCTTGCTCACACCTAACAAACAGCAGAGTGACTTGGAAAGTCCTGAGTGCCCCCTGCCCACAGCTGATTTGTTCCACCCTTTGGATGAATGCAGCAACACTCTCTAGGACTTCTTCCAGTCACTATTCTGAGATCATGACTGTGATCTTTCAGCTGGTTTCTTCCCTCCTTCACAGCACTACCAATGGCAGGAGCAGCAAGACTTCAGCACATTTGCCTTCATTTGCAGTCCCCCCTCACTATTAAGACTATAGTTAATGAGGTGCAAGAACAGAGTATTTAGTAAACCACTACAGATTTCCAAGCTCCTTTTTGACCTGAACACTGGTAAAAGCTTCAGCCATACTCAGCTAAACAGTAGGAAAAAATATTTTTTCTCTTTGTAAGGCTCCAATACATCATCTCTGGCTACTAATGTTATCACACTTCCTCAACACAAAGCTGTGTTAATGCCAGTCACACAATTACTTCAGGATTTTTCTGCTTTATTTGCAGCAGGAAACTGCATTATTTAAAAAATTTAAAAGACCCACAGAGACATGAAATACTTCAAGTACCTTAGGGGAAAGGAAAACCCAATTAAACAAACTCACTCAGGTCTTTCTGTGAAGAAAGAACTCCTAAACATGAGCCCACAATCCTCAAGATGCATGCTCGACACACTTCATCTTCCTTAACACTCATGCCAGCTTGGATATCCTGCAAGGTTAATCCTTCTCTTGAACTGAGTCCTACCTGCATGGAGGTCAGTGACCTCGAGCTAACTTAGGGATCAACAGTTGCAACACATACATTGCAGGAAACAGCTTTTATGGCCCAAAGCATCAGTAAGTGCTCCTCCAATGCAGTGCTACCAAATTACTCCTTTCAAAATTACTTTCAACACAAGTTTAAAAAAAGAAAGAAAGAAAGCAACCTTTAGAGGGGATCTATAGCTGCAAGAAGGTACATAGCTTATTCCACTATTAACCTATGATTCTGGTTGGGTTACTTCAGGTTTAAGAAAAAAAAACTTCTGGGAGACCTTACTGCTGTCTCTAACTACTGAATGATAGGATACAGAGAAAAGGGAGCAAGACTCTTCTTGCAGATGCACAGGACATTAGGAAACATTGTGACACAGGAAGTTCCCATCACAAGACAAAACTATTTTAATCATGAGGCTACTCAAGTACCAAAATAGGGGTACTGACAGACTGCACCTCAATCTTCATCTCTCAGTCTTCCTCACTCTGAGCAAGAAAGTGAACTAGATATCCTCCAGATATTCCTTCCAACCTGAACTATTCATGATCCTTGATGACCCTTCAGAGAGCTGTTAATTCAATTTTATTATTAATAATAGATCTAAAGGTGCCTTGTCTAAAACAGCTGATCAAACTCATTTTTTCTTCCCGTTTTATGAACTTGTATTTAGCAGAATCAAGACTTACGTCTTGTTAGTTTAGGTTGGCTTTCAAAAAGTACTGTTTCTGTGACAATAATAGTGATGAATTAATTAAATAAGCAGGCACCCCCAAGTTAGATGACATATGGCAGCAAACACCTTAAAAACAACAGTAACAACCTGGTAATGCAGATAACCAACATCTGTGATAAGAGAAGGATTTCAGAAAATTCGCAGTCCAAGCTCAGCTCCAACAGCTGAGAGAATGAAAGATACAGCATATTTCACTGAAAGACTTTCCTCCCACCCCTCACTCAAGTCAGATGCAGGGCATATGTAGAAAACAGTTTCAGCTAGAAAGCTTAGATTTAAATGTTTTCACATTTTTCTTCATGTCATTCATCTGAAGAAAAATGGTGCTAGCTTTCATTAAATAGTTGGCATAACCCTGACTGAACCAAAGACATTTGTGAATGGATTTAACACAGTCAAAGCTCTAGTTTAGATGCTCTTTTATGCAGATTAAAACCTGGCATGTTCCTCTAAGCCCTGACTTACACTATCACAGCCGTCAATAATTTTTTTTTTAATTGGTGTCAAGACAATTGGGTTCCTGTCTGTAGGTTATATTGGTAAATAAGGACAGAAACCAGACTGAAACATAAATAAAACTTAACAAAATGACTTGAAGGGGTAGGGGGGTGGAGAACGTACATGCTAAGAACGAGGTTGCTAACAAACAGGGAGGCCTATTTCCTGGAACACTTCAAGTTTTCCTCAGTTTTGACTTTGCTTACAGGCTGAAAAAAAGGATGTGTGCATTTCCTGTAGACTTCTGAACACCACTCATTGTTTGATACTTTTGAAAACTATTTAAGATGAAGAAAACAACAGTCTGAATGGGCCAAGAAAAAAGAAAGCCTGACATTGAACCTGAAATTTTGTCCTAGGTTCAGTCTCCTACAGATACAAAAATTAAGCAAATGTCATTTGTTGGTTTAAACTATATAAGTAATTTTAAATTAGCTCTGAAGACAACAATAGATGTTAAATAATAAAGAATTAATAAATTATTTCAGCAACAACACTCAATAAATGGCAAAACACATAGAACATGGGAGCACCTTCCACTATCAAGAAATTCATTTGCAACACTTGGCATCAAATGCAATTTTTAAAACACAGCAGCAGGCACCTGCTACAGGCACAGGCACACCACATGCAGCCTTATTCTGCCATGGAATTAAGGCCCGAAGCAGGGAAAAATTTACAATTATACCTATTACATTAACTCAATTACAACAAAACTTGAACAGAGATCATGACAGATGCCACAATATAAATGGGCATTGTGGATGAGACAGTTCAATCAATGATCTAAAAGGGAAAGCCTGCATCTAATTCAGCATACACAAACCAACCAGTTACTCATAGTTACTTGTTCCTCCCACTGTTGCCCTATTAGCTTTCCTCTTATCTTTGTAAAACATACATTAACATCAGACTGGACCTTCATAATGAAGAGTCACAGCCTCAAACAATACTTCACTGAACTCTCCATAAATTTATATTTAACAGATGTGGATAGATGTGTTCATATCCACATATTACTTCATATAGATGTTCTTATCCAAACATTGTTTCAACTAATGATGCAAAAATAAATTTATATTCACAAGAGTTAATATTTTTAATATATACTTATAGTCTATTTAAGATTACAAGGCAAATATGTATGTGTCACAGTCAGCATTAACAGATACTATAATTACCACTTTAGAAGTCAACATACTTAAAGCATGTTAATCCTATTATCTTAAGCATCATTATCTCAGTAATTATTTTATGATATAATCTCTTTATTTCTACTAATATAGTAGCTCCTGGAATATGTAAACTCTGTTTATCAGATAGGGATCTTCAATCTTAACTGTACCATGTCTAAAACAGGTAAAACTGTAGCAGTGTAAAAACTTTATAATCAGGGCACAACTTTGTTCATTTGAGATTTCACAGAATACCAAACAGATAAGAATATGAAAATCAAACATTTCCCAGGCATTACTTTCATTCCATCAGTACAGCCAAAAAATAATTGCTAAGTTAGCATTCAAACTGCTGCTCAGCAAGAAATATAGCATTATCCTGTGCTGGAATTTTTAATATTGCCATCCAAATAAAGTCTCAAATGAATTCCCAAGGTACAGGCATAGCCCCAGTTTACTGAACATTTCCACACTCTCCTCCGCTGTAAAAAGAGATGACAAGAACCAATGGTTCTTCAAGGCCAAAAAAGCCATATGGCATGAAAACTAAATTGCAGGCAAGCCAGAAAAGCCAGCACAAAATTATGCTTGAGCTGTAGAGTCTCAGCTTAGCAACCAGAAACTCCTGTGAGCTCTATTGCTATACCCTCCCTGCACATGACTTTTCACCATACACACATTTTATAACCTGCTCTGTGTTTTCAAGAGCACTACATAACATGCAAAATGAACCCTCATCATTCATTTTATTACCATTAACTTGTTCTGTTTCACTGTGCATATTTAATAGGGGGAAAAAATGGTATAGAATGACTGGTCACAAAAACCTCCCATAGACACAACACAAATCTGAGAAATGAGCTAGCTCCCTAGTTATGTTTTCAGTCATAAAACATTGTTCACGTAGAGAAGCAGTCCCTACAAAGGTAAAAACAGCCCATTCACAGCAAAATATGAGATGTCAATCTAACACGAAGTTGAGAAAATTAAATGTCAAGCACAATAAAATGAAGACCTGACAACAACACAGGATCCAATGAAAGGAATCAGAAAGGACTGCCTAACAAGACAAGAAACCTCTAAATATACATGATGAATAAAAGAAACCTCTAAACATACATGATCATGAAAAAAAGTGTGGAAACTGCTTACTGCTACAGAGTTATGGGACAAAGAAGTGAGTGACAGAATCTGAAAAACATTTAATTTCCTGACATCAGTGTCCTGTCATAATAAAGTTATCACTCCAAAGTTACACCTGCAGGTAGTCAACATATGCAGTCCTACAAAGTTCCAATTCTGAAAAGGCTTATAAATCCCAAATTATAACAGATGTTTAACAGATACCTAAAAATAAACTGTACCAGAAACATCTAAACCACAGGCTCTGCTGAACTGTAACAGAACACTTGCAATTCATGCAACATTCCCTTAACATTTTAAAATATTCATGGAATTGGTAGAAATTGCTAAAATATATTTTCATTATTTTGATTTCAGGACTTTCCTAGTAGTAAACTCAACCAGATCATCAAAAGCTCATTGTTGACCTGCCTATAAATGAGACAGAACCAAGAACAAACATAAAACTCTGAGTTCTGTTAAAAATGCACCAAACATATCTTCTCCTTTCAATCCAGAAATAACCCATCAATTAAAAGACTGGCAGTAGATCAGAATATCTGCTTGCAAGCCCAAAACAGTCTAAAGTGCGACAAAAGTGCCACAACCAGAAACTGCTATTGCTTTTACAAAACTCCTGCAATATCAGAGCTTTAAATATCCCCTGTGCAGAGAATGAGACAGATCATAGAACATGCTTGGCTTTAGATTTAGAAAAACCCACAAATACTTTTAAAGTCTTACTAAGGCATACAGATCAAAATTTGAAGGAGTTAGGAAGCTTCTCCTCTCCCTCACAGTTCCTCCAAACTACTTATTACCTCAAGAACTCTTTTGCATCCCACTTGAAATTTATGCCCACAGATGGCAAACCTTCCACTTTCCACAGATGCTGGGGCTCCTCCAAGCTTACCTTCACAAGCTTCATCTCATGGCAAAAGCCCAACAGTGAAGGAAAATAAAACTCTGTGTCCTTTCTCTCTGCTTCCCTTATGTTCTTCACAAAGGGCAGAGCACTCAGCTTGGATACTATGACAAATACTCCACCTCAGTTAAGTTGCCATCACATTTGAAAGATTGGGACCATTTCCACTTCACAACACATCCTCCTACAGCTTGGATAAAAAGCAATACTGTGTTCCAAGACCCAGATATTTCAAAGACAACCTGATCCAATGAAAAAAAGCTTTACCCATGCCCCCTCCATTAATGGCAAATTCACAAAAATACACATTCAAGGATGGAACAAGCCTTTAGGAACATAAAACATGATCACATGTAGTGTGATTTGGCTTCAGGGCCAGAAAGGGAGAGTGTTAGTTTACTTTCACTCAAAATTGAGAGCTATTAAACTGTAGTAAACAATAGTGACCAAATACATCAGGAGATGAGTTTTAAAGGAATACTGAAAATAATTGACAACTGTTAATTGTAGGAAACTGAAGATAGGACATTAAAATCCATGTACCCTTTTCACTAGGAAAAAAAGCACATTTACTATCCTTCTGTTAGTGCTGCAGACAGACTACTAGATCCTTCTCTATACAGAGTAACAGTCAATCTGCATTTGAAATGCAGTACTTAAATCTAACAAACTAATCATTGTTTTTTTGCATTATTTAAATGAAGTTGATAACCCAACTCTCTGTTACTCGGAGCTTTTGCTTTGGATCAGAGTCAAAACATTATGCTGAAAAGAAAACCCTGTCTCTGCCAGGTTTTTTGGCAGAGAAACAACTCACACAAACGTGGGAAAAGTGTTTTCCCTCCCCTCCCCACTAACTTGGTTAACATGGTTCTTCACATGAGTCAAAGCCATCTCCCTCTACACCAAGGTAAAAGGAGTTTTGGGAGCAAATTCGAATTTTAAAGGGTTATATAGGTTCTAACCCAGGGCTATCTTTGCTATGAACAAGTCCACTGGTACTTGAGAAGTGAAAATCCCCTTTAAAAAAGACATTCTCACTAAAGTACAATTGGGTCATCATGTCTTTTTGCTGTTCTCCTCCACCACAAATCATCTTGTCCTAAAACAACTCCTGCAAAGTGCTGAAAAATACCTGACAATAATATAATGTAGAATTTCAAGGACTCATTCAATTCCTATTATTTCAATATCAATAGAAACTATTTACCAATATTATCAGTACCTGAAAGTACTTAAAGTATTAAGTAAGACATTATTATGAGCTGCCTGTACACCTCTCTTCCAACAAAACAGAGATCTCTATGTGGAAGCCAGGAGACTGCCCAGATAGTTTCTGTGAACAGAGCTGTCACCTACAGAAAAAATACACTGAAAGCACAATTTATCATGGGGATACAAGTCTTGATTTGCAATTCTCAGCAGATTTCAAATGTTTTTTTCTGAGATACCTGACTTCAGAAGGTCTTCACCTTTCAAGTCACAAAGGAGTTACACAAAAAATGGGCAAAGCACAGCTTCACATTCAAGAAGCTGGCTTCTCTAGTTGCAAATTCAAGCAAAATGAAAAAAATATATATGTACCTTGCTCTTCTGAAGTCCAAACCTGCTACACTGTACTTCCTCACTCATATTCCTCACTTGCATGAACAGGTCCATGAAAATCAACAGCATTGAA
This sequence comes from Vidua chalybeata, assembly GCF_026979565.1. Lineage (NCBI taxonomy): Eukaryota > Metazoa > Chordata > Aves > Passeriformes > Viduidae > Vidua > Vidua chalybeata. The sequence goes on from NC_071533.1 coordinate 38,917,743, forward strand.
CTCTCACATGCTAAGTGGTTGCTGAATTGAGAACATACGGAAAACTCCCTTTATTCAGCACAGCACGAGGGACTCCATTCAACTTCCCTTTGAAGCTGGTCAAGAGTACTCCCACTTGCTTTCCAAGAGCTGAGTCTGACTACAACTAGAGTAAATATTTATTCCTGAATACTTACTGTTTCCTCATTTGTTAACCCCAATGTGAAAAATCACCCAAAAAATGAAAAGTGAATTGTCTAAATTTTGAACATAAAACACATGAAGAGTGAGATACCAGTCATAATAAGGTTTTTCATTTTCTCAATTATTAGGCAAACAGATAGTTCTTCCTTATTCTTGAGGAAAAGAAAAAACAAGGCTGAAAAAATTATAGCTTTACTGTCATCCTACTACTGGCTCCCAGAAAAGACAAAAGGATCATAAGGCTCGATGAAAAACATGAGAGTAACAACTGAATCATAAAAAAGTAGAGTAAATGCAAAAGGATGGAAAATGAAAAGACTAACTATATCAGATAGTTTTAGTGAATGGCCTACATTTCTATAGGCTGCCTATCTAGACAATTTTATTTTCTTCACCTACATGTTGCTGAAGATCCAATTAGAAAGTTTGCTACACATATAAAAAATCATGTTCAGAAAAACTCTTAAAGAAGCTTTGCAGTCCTGAAGCCACTTGGTACCAAAAAGAAATCAATAAAACTATAAATTGAAGGTATGAGAAATCCAATTAAGATGCCTGGCATTACATTTTCTAAATAGAAAGGGTAAAATAACTCACTCCTTTTTTCAACATCCCTTTCATGTAAGTAAACTTTTGGGAACAGTGCAAAGAGGAAGGAAAGAAAAAACTGAACGGAGTCAGGGAGAGGGTAACAAAATAATCCTGGGAAAAGGGTTCTAGCAGGTACTGCTGCCTTACCAGTGAATTTTAAATACCAAATTTCAATTCCCTTCTGAAACAAGAAACACATCCCATAGAGCTATAATAAATGCAAACACTACAAATTAGACCACACAATGCAACAGCAGGTGTGCACTATTTATATATACAAATCCAATGGATGAACAAAACAGGAGAGCATCCTCAAGAGAAATGTACAGTAACATCACAAAAAGAAAGTGCAGATGGTACAGTAACAGAAGAGGCTATTTGTTTCTGGCAGTTCTAGTTTCACTGCTGTTCTGTAAGCTTATGTTTTTCAGTAGGCTTACATTTTTCACAAAGGAGGAGACAAAGAAAGCAATGAATCTTTTTTTTTTTCTTCATATCTTGGCTTCCCAAATTAAATTGGCTGTTTAACAAATCTGAAAGTAGATCCTTATTCCAGCAGCAGGGAGATTTTGATTGCTAAATTTATGTATAGATCTTTTTGATACTATGTAAAAGTAAGTTAAGTCACTCAGAGGTTCAGATAAGTATACAAGTGCATAATGCCACTGGAGCTATGACATTAACACTGAAACATTTATTACTGTAAATCCCAAAGCAATAGGAATTGTTGTTTTGATGATCAATTGATCCATTTAAATATTTTTTGTTTGGCGTAACATAGTTGTATGGCTAAAAACAAAAGCATACAGTCCTTCACTAGAAGGTGCTTATGCATCTAACACACATTTGTTACCTAGCACTCCCCTGACAAAAACCAGCTGAACTATCCCTAGCTTTACCCACCTTTTGCTTATCGTTTTGTGCATTACACCTTCTTACTTCCCTCCTTTAACGCTCATACACATTATTTATTCTTCACTTCCTTCAGAAAGCTGAGTATGATGTTGAGTGTTCAAAGCAAAGATGATGTTTAAAAAAATTCTACCAGTAAGACGAACACATATATCCTGAATGCACCTTTGCAAGTTGTATTATTCACTGAATTCAACAACCCCCGGCCAAATGATCCAGGCTGGCTTCCATTAAATGCAGACCAAGAAAAGCATATTGCTCCCAAGCACAGGCTCCTTCTCTCCCTAGGTCAAAGAGTGAAGGAATAAACCATTACTACAGGTTGTTAGCAATTTGATTGACAAATCAGGACAGAAAGACAACTATATCAGCAAGTGATTTGTATTAGGTTCTCTGCCCTGCCAGCACCCTCTGTTCCGCAAACTCAGCTGCACCGACTGCAGCCCCAGAAACACGTGACAGCGTTACTTACTGCTGCCGAGAAGCGTACGTGGACTAACTGTAACAAACTGGGTTACCAGAACAGCTAGGCTGCACACCCAGGTGACACAAATTCCCTTCCCGTTCAGAGTGCTCTCAGGTATCCTGACACTACAGAAGGGAAACAGCACTTACACAGTACAGTCTATTTATTGCTGCAGCAGTTCATGTGCTAACACACCTACAAGTCACCATAAGGGCCCAAGGGCTCCAGGCTGGAGTCGCCAGCTGTAACATTAAAAACCACATCCCTGTGACCAATGGCAAAGCAGGAGTGTGGGCAATCCTCAATTTGCAGCAGTAGTTTTTCAGGCTCATCTAGGATCGGCTCCCAAGCACTGAATGACGGGGAACAGGGCTGTGGATAGGAGGAAAGTTTCCAAATGCCTCGTGCTATCAGTCCCATTCAGAAGAACCCGAAAAATACTAAGCTATGAGCTACAAAGAGCTCGTGAACTAGTACGTTTTGGAATACGTACAGAAAATGAAATTGTTTCCCTTTTGCACAGAGCTCTGCAACGGCTTGAGTACAAAATGGCACTAGGATAACACTATCTGAAGCTGTCCAACTTCAGAGAACGCATTAAAGGAACACTAAGCTGTCTCTTCGACCAAGTCTCTCTTTTACCAGTGACATTTCAATGGGAGGAGCAGAAAAGGATTTGAGACACAGACACCGTGGAACGAACACAGTGAACCACCTTGAGAGCATTCCCGCAATCCGGAGGTCCCTCTTGGAGCGAAGTGTTGATTTTTCCGGTGTGCCTGCTACCCTCCAACACAACTTTTGCCATTTAAAGCCCCGTCGAGCGGCAGAGCGCGGGCAGGCTCCTGCGGCCGCGGTACGACAGCAGGACACCGTGTTCGGGTGGCGCGGCGTTCCACGGCGGAGCGAGAGCCGCGCCACCCCCGCCCGCCGCCGGGCAGGGAGGGCGCGCCGCGGCCACCGCCCGCTCCGCTCCACTCCCCTCCCGCTACTCACCCCCACGACCGGCCGGACCGGAGCGACGGCGGCGAAGTCCGGCGGCGGCAGGCGGCGGCGGCCGCGGCACATCAGGACGATGAGGGTACCCAGCGCGGCGGCAGCAGCGGCGCAGCCCACGTAGAGGGCGAGGCGGAGCAGCAGCAGCGCCAGACACGGCGGCCCGCCGCCCCCTGCCTCGGCCCGTTCCTGCCCCAGGTGGACGACGGACACAGCCAGAAGCCCCAGTCCCGCCGCCAGCATGAAGCGGGATGAGCCGGGATCCTCGTCCTCCTCGTCTTCCGCCGCCTCCTCCTCGCCGCCGCCGACCACAGCGGCGGCCGCCGGGGCGCTGCGGCGGCGCGCCTCGCCGCCGGGGCCGTGCGAGCCCAGCGGGCCGGGGGCGGCGGCCCCCGCCGCCTCGGACTGCCCGGCCGTGCTGCTAGCGCTGTCGACACCGGGGAACATGCTGCTCCTGGCGCCGCTGGGAGCAAGGGCATCTCCCGCCGCGGCAGCTCCCTGCGAAGGTCGCCGCTCCCGGGCCCCCCCCCCTCCTCCGCCGCCGCCGCCGCCTCCTCCGCCGCCCGCCGCCGCCACTGGCACCGCTGCGGCCGCCGGGGGAGCCGGAGCTCATGCCCAGCGGCAGGAGGGTGCACGGCGGCCGGGCCGCTTACTGGCGGCAGCGCTGCCCCGCGCTGGGCGGCGGGAGCCGAGCGCCGTGGCAGCAGCCGGGGAGGCCCCGCCGCGCCGCTCGGTGTCCGGCCGGGGAGGGGGCGGAGGCGGGGGCGGTGCCTGGCGGGCGGGCGGGCCCGGGACATGTGCGGCTGCCGCACCGCCCCACGGCGGGGCCCGGCCCGGCCGGACCGTTTTGTACCGTGTTGCGACCTGGGGAGCTCCGCCGTGGCGGGGTCGGAGGCGTCCCCAGGCACAGGCCGGAAAACGGGTACGCTCGGACGAAGCGAGGGGGATCCCCGCCGGCTGCAGTGTGGAGCCTGGCTCCGCGGAAAGCTACGGAACGCCTCCCCGCCGCGGGGGCTGTAGCACGGAGGGCGGGGGTTAGGCCCAGAGGGACCCGGCATGATCAGACTGGGTCATCGAGGCCCTGGCTAGAGCTTAGGATTAAAGCCTGGGCGTGGGGCATCTCAGAGTTTCGGACACCCTCCTGTGTGCGGGCGGTATGCACCCCTCTGCCTGCTCCCCTCTAATCAGCCAAAGGAAGTCATAAATTACTGGACTTCAGAAATAAGAAGTTCATTGAACAGCACTGAAGACGGTACAACAGCGATTCTAAAAAAACACAGTCTCACCACCCCAACAGAAGCATGCCAGCCCTCCTGTCAGTACCCTCTCTCCGTTGTATATTTTATATCTGTGGTAGATCTGAGAATAAATTCTTGGAAGAGCACAAGGCTTGCCATATTTCAGCTGTGCTTGGGACACATGTTCATCTTGCCATAGGTGCAGCGCAGCTACAGCTCCACCAAAAGTGTGAGCTTATAGCAGCTCCGAGCCAGCTGAATTGGGAGGCCTTGATCTCTTCCGAGTGTTGTCTGCAGAAACCAGCTTCATTATCCAGTGTGCAACAAGCCAATAATTACACACTGAAGAGAGACACTGACTACTTATTTCAAAGTTGTGCAAGCCTGGGTGCTCAGTGGTATTCAACAAATCAAGCACACCAAATATCAAAACTTTTTACTATTTATGCATTTTAGCAAACAAAGGAATTAGTGTTCATCATCTACAAGTTCCATAGTTATCTTATTAATTTGTATTTTCTCCTCCATTGGCTAACGATTTCTCATTTCCCATTGATTGTTAGTATTTTATCCTCTATTGGCTAATGATGCTCTCATTTCCCATGCTAATCAGTCTGTATGCTCAGCCTTCTTTTGATTTGGTGGATTTTTTGGGTCAGTGGTCCTTGAGTCAGTGGTTGTGATGTCCCTCTGCTGGAATTACCTTTTATCAAGTTGGAATTGATTTCAGCACAATTGCTGAATTGGGTTTACTGGTTCTTCCTTACCTTGGGAGTTCTGCCAAATGTCCATGTGTCCCATAAATTCTTCATTCTTTGTGTCCACTATCAGTGGTACATCCTTTTCCCCAAGCTTTGTTTACCTCCCCCTAGGTCTGAGATCACTGAAGCACATCAAGCCCTAAACATTAACAGTGTAATTCCACCAACAAGTATTTTGTTTTTCTAACACATAGACATCACTTAGAGCTTGCTTTTTAGCTGCTACCTGTTTTGAAGATGACATCTCCCTTCTTCTTGATTAGTCTTGAAAGTATACAAAGATCAAACATAAAAGAGCATCCTTTCTTAAGAGAATTTTTACAATATCCCACATTTTACAACAAGAGTAGGAGTAAACGGCAATGCTTTCCTTACAGAAGCCACACTATGCAAAAGTGGATTTACAAGCATTTACTAATGGGCTTCATTTTAATAACAGATACCTGTAAACTCTATAGAAATGTTTAGAGGTAAAAGTGTACTGGTAAGCAGCTGGTAAGATTGTCATTGCTGTCAGTTGAGGTGCAAAAAAAAAAAAGCCCTGAATTTTACTTTTTAAACACAGTTATTGTTGCAGAGGTTGCAGTAGTGATTTATTTATTCGTGCTCTCTAAAAAAGTTACTTCTGTCAAATGAACTCTACTAGTCAGATGAAGAAAAGAAACAAAACCAAAGTTCTGATCTTGTGTTTACATTTCCTTATAACTTCTATGGTGCAATAAAGCAGCATTTATAAAACCAGACACCAAACTTCCCTGAGCTTCTGCAATGCTAAGCAAGGCAGAACACTGAGCATGAATAGTGCAGGTGTCCAAAAGTCTGTTATAGCCCTGGAGCAGCACTGTAATAGGGAATTGTGTGTCAGCTCATGGTGCAGAACTGTAATGGAAACAGGCACAGAAGAGCGTGGAGCCAGTCAGGATTCTGAGTTACAACAAATGTTTTACTCCATTACAATATTTTCTAAGCTGTTTCTAACCTAACTCACAGTGTCTGATGGGCTGGTGTCCATATATACCTGCCTGTGTGTATTAGACATTTGCATATGTATTTCCTCTCAAAATCAGAAAAAGTGGTTATGAAGTGATTTTAGGGCCCCTGTTGGTCACTTATGAAAGGAGACATTGATCCTTAATCTGATCCAAAGTCCTTACAGTAACTTAGTCCTTAGTAAGATAAAATATATTATTCTATTACAGTTTGTTTTGTTTAGTGGATATTAAATTGCACAAAATCCTTTTAAACCCTCTAATTTCAGACCATTCATAGAGTACCCAAAATTGATTCTTTAAGTAACATGTCTAATGTGATTAAAGGTAAAAATCATCATATCATAATAGTGAAAATACTATTGCAATGGCAGTCCTTTCCCATGTGAATTACTATGTGGTTAAACATCCTAATGATTCACTTACGGGCTTTATGACCAGGGTTTCTTCAATACATAAGACCATTAAAACCAGCAGAGATTCTTGCACAGTCTGAAAGCTTTTGGATAAGGCCCAACATGCCAGAAGGTTTCTTATATTTTATTTTCATCAGGTAGAAAATAGAAAACAAATATCTATCTCCCAGCACACACTTTACTCATCAAAGATTTCAGAATATACAGGACTTTGGACTGAGTTCAAAATCTACTCTGGGATCTTTATTAAGATCCATACAAGAAACCAGACAGAGACCTACTGTAAATGCTTCAGTGCCTGGGCCACTGTCAAAACTACTTAAGGGAATTGAATTTTTAAATTAAGCTGAAGCAGAGCATGCAATGTTGATAGTCCTGTGTAAACAGAAAGTATTTTCTTACAGTATTAATTCTCAGAAGTGGAGAGGAAGATAAAAAAAACAAACCTACCTGCAGTAACAATTTCGTCCTGCGGTGCTTATGCACAGAGCCACTTTTTGTCTGACTGAGTAATCCCACCTATTTTAGCTAGGATTTACACATCATACCCTGAATTAGATATGTCTAAATCAACTCAAGTGTGTATCCATAGAGCTAGAAGAAAATTTGATTCTTTTTCTTTTACCTCTTAGTAAGTTTCTGTGACTTTTCGACCTGAGGCACAATTCCTAATATTTTGGATTATAGCCTAGCTCTACTGAAGTTAATAGCAATTTTCAAGTTTACCTCAGTGTTATTTGAACTTCCCCTTTTGTACTTTAAAAATTACTTTCCTGTGCAAGACAAAAGGACTTCAGTGAGGTCAATTTTCTGAACTGGGGATTACTACAGGCTCTTTCTGTAACTATTTACTCATTCATAGAACTAGTTTATGAGAAAAGAGATTCAAATTCTACCTTATCAAAGCATTACAGCAAATATCTTTCCTACAGAGATAAGACAATTGCTTCTTTTAAAAGATAAATTATGTCTGATTTGGGGAAGGATTCAGCATCTTCACTATTTTCCTTTGAGCTATCATTTATCTTTGTAACATACCATAGAAAAAATCTCACTGATTTTAAGTTTTGCAGCTGCCTTTAGTGACAATCGTTCAGCTTGCACCTTTACAGTACTGCAAACTTTAAACTTAAATTAGTTTGAACTTTCAAATGTTTAGGCAAGATTAAAATGAATACTTTTCCTGTAGGCTTTTTCACATTTGATTTCTGTTTTGTCAGCCTTTCTAGCTCAGATCCCATTGTTGTAAAAGGACTAAATCAAGTTACCACTTCTCAATTAAAACAAAAAAGATACATTATAGGCAAAAAAGAGGTCTGTATAGTGCTTACATAGTTTATATTTTTAGCATACTTACAACTTTGAATAAATTACATGCTTTTTTATAATTGCTGTAGTGCTGCATTGCAGTTACAGTCATACTAGGAGTTTATAGAAACTTCTAAGGTTCAGAGCACAAAACCCAGAACTGCTTGTGAACTTGTAAACCTGGTGATAAACCAGGAAAACCTGGATAACTAATACTGTTAGAAGCAATCATAGGAATCCCAGAGCAAGAGAAGTGGAAATTGGATGTTATACTTCTCAGTATCTTAAATGTACAAAATATGTAAGTTGCACTAATATTAGCTGATTTTAATTTTTGCTACACCTTTTAAGACAGTGGTGTTGTATTTTGCATATTTGCAGTCAGGAACTTGACATACAGGAAAAAATTACAAAAGCACCCATTCAGTGTCCAATGTAAGGAACCTAAGACCTCACATGGCAAGGTCAGCAAAGGCTTAGCATTTTGTAGCACGTCTTCCATGTACAGTTTCCACTGATTCTAACAGCAGTTTTCATTATTCAACATTTCAACAGTGAACTGAGAGAGGTGCCAAAAAAACAAGAGGGAAACACATGACAAGTATAAAAATCTAGTCAATGTAATTTGCGGAACCTCCATTAAACACTGTGTAGCACAAGTAGGACTTGACTCTGGTTAACTTAGACATGTTCAGTTGTATTAGTCAAGAGATTTATTTCTTTTCTTGTAGTGTTCTGACACATTTGCTACATGTATTTTAAAAAATGTGTATATGTGTGTGTGTGTGTGTGTGTGTGTGTGTGTGCGCACATACATCCATACATGTGTGCCTATGTGTGTGTGCCAAGTGAAATAGGACAATATACACAATAGTTGATTTGGCTGCACAGCCCTGATTTAATTCAAAGTTCAGTATGCTCAGCAAAAATGTGATCATGTCATTAAATCTCTTTCCTGATGAACAATGGGGCCAAAGTAAAGCTGAATTTCATATTTTGAATATGGGGATCAGCAATCTGGAAGTCTCTCTTTTCACATAATTCTTTCCTCCATTGTTAAAAAGTAACATTGCTATTATTAAGATATGATATTGCAACTGTTCTTTTTGAAAGACCTGTAATCTTTCCCATCCTTAAACAGGAAACTACCACTTCTCAGGGGCAGATCACCAGTAGGTAATCACCACTTACCTATTCAGTACCAGGAGTAATGAAACTGTCTGAAGTTTCAGTTTTTACTGAACTTCAAGGTAGCTTGGGGAAGGGTCCAGATCCAGCCTCAAATATTTGGATGAGACTTCCCTAGAAGTCCTCCAGATAAGTTGCCCCTTTCCATTTCCTCAGGATACATCACCCAGTGCTGCAACCCTGGCACTATAATGTAGTGGCCCATCACATCGACCTCTGGTCCTGTTGCCTTAATATGGGGCACCATCACCTTAAGGTGGCTCACAATCACCTCAGCCAGGGGCACCATTCACTTAGCCTGGGTCCCCCTCCAGTCTTTATTGGGCTGCCAGCACATCAACCAGGAATGCCATCACCCCAGCCCAAGGCACCACCACCACAATCTGGGGCACCATCAACTTGATATGGGGCACTGTTACCCCAACATGGAAAACTATCACCTCAGCATGGAGCCTCATTGCCTTAACCTGGGGGACCATAACCTCAACCTGTGATTCTGTCCCCTCACCCTGGAACTTCATGATCAAAATCTAGGGGCAATCACCTCAACTAGGGGCATTATTTCTTCAGCTTGGGGCCCCACTGCATCTCAGTCTGGAGAACATGACTCAAACTATCATCTTGGGGGCCCATTGCTTTCACCCAGCATACCATTGTCTCAGCCCAGAAGCCCACTGCCTCAGCTTGAGGCACAATCACCTGAGCACACAGATCCATCACCTCAGCCTGGAGCAACATCACTGCAACCTGGGGACCCACACCCCAACTTGGGGCACAGTCACCTTGTCTCAGGGCCTCATGGCCTTAGTAAGAGTCCCAGCTCTCTGCCCCATGCCCACAAAGCAAATAAGGGCAGGAGGGGACTGATGTGTGTATCAGAAATAGCTGGCCAGCAGGACTAGGAAAGGAATTCTTCCCCTGTGCTTGGCACTGGTAAGGCCACTGCCTGAGAACTATGTCCAGTTCTGGACCTCTCAATTCAGGTAGGACACTGAAGCACTGGAGCAAGTTCAGAGAAGGGAAATGAAGCTGGTGAAAGATCTGGAGCACTGGCTTTAAGAGGAAGAGCTGAGAGAGCTGGGATTATTTAGCCAGAAAAAGAGGAGGTTCCGGGAAGACCTTATGTCTCTCTAGAACTACCTGAAAGGAGGCTGTAGCCAGGTGGGGATCGGCCTCTTCTCCCTGGCAACCAGCGACAGGATTAAAGGACACAGTCTGCACCAGGGGACGCTTAGGTTGGACATAAGGAGGAATTTCTTCACATAAAGGGTGATCAGACATTGGAACAGGCTGCTCAGGGAGACGGTGGATCCACGGTCGCTGGAGGTATTTCAGGAAAGACTGGACGTGGCACTTAGTGCCGTGGTCTGGTTGACACGGTGGTGTTCGGTCAGAGGTTGGAGGTTCAGAGATCTCTTCCAACCTCCTGGTTTCTGTGATTCTGTGGAGAGCCCGCGCCTGAGGGGCCCCTCCCACGGGAGGTCCCGGCGCCCTTCCCGCCCCGCTGAGGCGCCGCCTCTCCCCGCCCGGCGGCGCGCGGGGCCGGCCGGGGCTGCGCAGGAGCCGGGCGGCAGCGAGGGAGCGGCCTGAGCGCTGCGCAGCTCCCGCCTCCCCGGCTCTCCTCGCTCTCTCTCCTCCCGTGCCTGTGAGTATCTGCCCGGCTGCCTGCGCGGTTGCCACAACAAAGCCGGCAGAAAGGGGCCAAGGGGGCCAGCGGCCGCTGCTGCTGCTTCTTCTTCCTGGGTTGCCGGCCGGGTGGTCGGGCCTGCGGTGCCTTCTCGCCACGGAAGGTGCCGGGTGGCGGTTGGGGGCGGTTGGGAACGACGGGCATGTTCCTCCCCCGTCTGCGGTAATTCTTCCCCGAAACAAGGTGGGAGACATGTTTTGTTCGTGTGTACATATGCATTCTTTTTAACCATTATATAATTTTAAAAAAAATTTTGTTTTAATTAGCTGTCTTCCTACTCGCGCCTCTGCCTGAGCGACGCGCACGTAGGTGTCCCCCGAGCGTCGTGCGCGCTGCCTTTGCAGGGCTGGGGCTGGCGTTGAGCTGCCAGAGTTTGGTCGTGCCGCCCCGAGACGTGTGCTCCGCCCCGCATCACTGCCCTGCCTGCCCGCTTTGCTCCTCGGGGAGATCGGAAAAGAGGTGGGAGACTCCGTTCTGAGACACCGGCCCTCGTTGTCGCCGTAGTTGTTGACTCTGGGAGAGAGTTACCGGGTCGTGTGTGCTATCCTTAAAGTTAGCGGACTTTGAGAGACACGTTGGAGTGATGCCCAGATAGAGTTCAGAGGGATGTTTTGGTTGGGCTTAATTGTTAAAAGTCAGCTGGAATGATTATTGCAAACAGCTTGCCTCGAGCGTGTTAATCATCGCAAGAGTCACATTTCCACATTTTCCTCAGAACTCACGTGTAACTCCCTCTTACCCAGCCCAGGACTGTGTTCTGCAGTAATGGCTCCCAAAGTAGGGCTGTAGTTTGCAAAAATAACTAGCCACCAAATCTTTTTGCCCCTCTGGATTAGATTGGAAATCACAAATAAGGTAGTTCTGAAACCTGGTCTCCTGGAGCAGAGAACTGAATTAATTTGAAAGAGACTCAGTGAGATGCTACAACAAAATGCAATATATGTTGTCTTTGTCAAACATTAGGGTTTTTTTTCTGGAGTTTTCACAGCATTTTAAGATGTAGTTCAGCATGGCATATGGCACAATTTAATTTAAAGTCATAATCTTTATGCCTGGTGGAAGTTTTTCCTTTCCAAACAGTTTTTTGAAAACTGGTTTAATTATAGTATGCAAATACTTGTACTTTTATATTCTTACTATATAATAGAAAAAAAAATCTAGTGTTTGCATTTGGACGTGTACATATTTTTAAATTGGGTGGTTAAAATTTCTATGCAGCATTCATAAAAAAGCCAGGACAAAAATGTGGGATGGAATGAATGTAATAGAAACCGCAGTGCTAAATTTCTTTTGCATCCCTGCTTTTGTCTCTAGTGAGGTGCTCAATATAGTGAATGGAATGCATTGTACACATTTTTGCTTCTTTGAAAAAATAGTTAATCTCTCTTTTTTGGATAGAAAGTGATTTCTGGAATTGTCAGTTGAGAGAGAACAAAGTTCCACAAAGTTAAATTCTTCAGTGGAGTTATTTGAAGACTAAAATTGTTGTTGCTGAAAATAAGTAAGCTTAAGAATGGGTTTGCGAAATAATTGGCATTTAAAAATATAGATGTCAGAGCTTTGGACTCTGCTTCTGGAATGCTTCAATCTCTTCCAACACTTCTTCATGCTTTGTTTGGGTTTTTTTTTTTGTTTTTTTTTTTTTTCCTGTAGTGCATATGTTGTTCTTTTGGTTTTCCAAACCTAGATAATACTTTAATGGTTTGGGATAGAAACGAGAGAAAAGGACTTAAAAAATTACTGAATTTGGGGACATTCTATTCCTTTTCTTGGCGCTTAAAGATGTTATGACCTACTGAGGTTTTTGTTTTGGTTTTGTGCTTGCCTGTTTTTAGAAGGGCATTCAGAAGGCCCTGTGTTTCTTCATAAGACTTACATGGGCTCAGAGGGCCATCAGGACTGCTAAGCCCATTGAGACTTTGAATGCAGCTGGCTAATTGAAAGGCTTAACCCAGGTACTTTAACTTTGTAAAAGTACAGATTTTGTAGGATGGGTAGTATGTGGTCATCTGTGGCATAGGTGACAGGATCATCTGCAGGCTTTTTAAGGTCTGCCCTTTCAGATGACATAATATTACACCTGAAGCTTAGAAGTAAGAATCTGAAAGTGAGCTGGATCCTAGGTGAGCCTAGGTATTCCCTAAATTCATGGGAGATAGACGCTTACCTTACTGCTTCCACCAGAGATTTTTCTTAAAGCTGTTTCATTCTTTGCTTCCTGATGTTATGTTTGACCAAGACTGGTGATAGTAATGGTCTAAAACATGGTCTGTGTTCCTTGGCTGAGTTATTTTTCCATCCACCAATTTCAATTGATGCGTAAGTCACAATTCAGTAATGAGTATTTGTGATTCTTGAAGTGTTTCATTGTAATAATAAACACTGGAACTCCAGGAAATCCATGTTATGTTGAATTTAATAGAACTGTCTGTTTCAACATCTTACCTGCTTTTCCATATTTGATGTATCTTCTCATCTGAAGAAAGGAACAAGTCACAAAAATATAATGCAAGACTTTATCTCAAGAGGCTTTTTCGTCATTTGCCTCTTACACACATTCTGAGGAAACAGAAATATATTTAGACTCTTCCTAAGTGATATTTTTTGAAGCAGCTCTTTCTATACTGATTTAGTGACAGAATTTCTGTGCTTTCTCCTGCTCATCTGTACCAGGCAGTGCTTGTTCTTTTTATATAGAAATATATACACTGAAAATTAAAAATTGCATCGTATTTTCAGTTGTTGTGGCAAATGTAATTGTTGCATCTGTAAAACTGTATGTGTGTGTTTTAAACTGTGGAAATAAGCACATCTTGTGATGGAGGGCCTTATGAAGGAAATTCTTCCAGAAGCTCAGGACTATTTGATGCGTGTTGAAGCACTTCTATGCAAACAGTTAAAGGAACTGCTAATGACACACCTATTTGTCTAGTCAAGTCACTAAGCACACTAAACTTGTAATGTTAGAAGCATGAAAACACGTGTAGCTCAATGGGCATTTGTGTAGTGGGAGATAGTTCGCGTGTTGTCCCACTTGGTAGAGATGGCCTGATATTCAGAAATATGCTGTGATTTATCTGCTGTGATTTATCTCCATCAGTAGTTTGTGGTGTATTTGATTCCTTTATTGTCCTGCCATCTGTTTCAGGACTGGCAAATGTAACTCCAGCCTTTACATGGCAGATATGCTGAAGCTTTGGTTAATAAGAGCAGTTTTCCTTTTTCTTGCATGCAGTTTTGAACTGCAGTGCCAGACTCTCCCCCTTCAGTTGTGGATAGCCTGGTTGAATACATGTTGCCCCCAGATTTAAATCTTGATATCAGACAGAAATACTCTTCATAGATATGTACCAGTATAGAAGGAGTGGGAAAACAAAGCTGGACCTTTGCTTTGCTCTTCAGCATCGATGCCTGGCAGTAGAGTCTGTCCTTCTCTGGGCTTTTCGTACCTGTTCTATATTATCAAAAGATATAGGCTGTGGGTTGCTTTTGGGAAAGCTCAATACCAGTGACCAGTTTTCCCTTAGCCACTTGCTGCCTTTTAGGCTTTGAGGTGGCTGAAGTTGGGACTCTTCCAGGTAGTAGGAAATTGTCTGGCAGCACATGAGACTTCAGTGTGGGTGGTGTCACTTATGCTTGTAGAAGTGGAAGGCCTTCCATCGTAAGCTAGTTCTTTTCTTCCTGGGTTTAGAGGGTTTGCAAGTAATTTTCTTGGGATTCTCAGCAATGAGTGAGTAGCCATGGTCTATTTAGGCAGACCTGATGACCATCATCACTCCCATCATTTAACTTCAGTATTCTCTGACCCAGCCTTTCTGCTCAAGAGGTCACAAGGTGATCTTTACTGAAGAGCCTGAAGAACAAATATTTATTGTGTTTCTATGCGTGAAGTCCTGGAGCTACAGAGACATGCGTCTCAGCATAATGTATTGCAGCTTTTCACAGTAGGGGAATGGCTTATTTTTGGCTCAAGAGGAAATATTTTTTCTTCCCCCCCTCCCCACCCCATTTCTGCCTGTTCTCTCTCCTCCCTGTCTTGTACATTAACTTGAAAGCCTTTGCCAAGCAGCTATCTGGGGCTCTTTAGTGCTCATGTGCTTCATTTGCTCTAACCATGATGGCAGTTGACTGTGTTCCAGGATTTTCTAGTGCCCATTGGCTGAACTGAGTTCTTACTTGAAATGGCTGTGAGGCTCGGGACTTTCTGTTGCAAGTCTTTTTCGAAGACTCAAGAGCACTTTGAAGCATCTCCAGTGAGCCTACCTGTTTGAGACAGAACTGCTGTTCTGAGGGCTAATGTGTCATACTTTTGGGAGTTAATAAACTATATCCTAGAGCATACAGGGGAAAATCCTTCCATTGTGTCCAGCAGAGAGAACTAAGGATGCAGAACAGCTGTAGCAGTTATTGTGCTCTGAGCTTGGAAAATCAGAATGTCTGCTAAAGATACTGGTTGTTTCATTCATAAGGGGTTTCACTTAAGTGAAGTAGTTTCCTTTACATGTTTTTTAATACATCCTTATATGATGTCTGTTCTTTTTTATTGCTCTAAACATACTGTTGACTCACCTTGAGTGTACCATAGCTGTGCTGTATTATGGCCTTTGCGGTGATGTACAGGATGCAGTAACATCAGACATTTGTGCACAGTACATCAGCAGATGTACACAGTAACATCAGACGTTTCTTATTCAGCCCCTAGGATATGTAAAGGTCTTGTTTTCCCCTTCTATTAAATACCAGAATCTTACGATGTTATGAAAGTATTTAGGCCCTTCAGAGGATGCATAGCGTGCAAACTCAGAGTGTGGTGTCCTACATGCTAGGAATCTGTATGTTACCAGATAGGGAAAAACAGCTTTCCTTGGAGCATGGTTGTCTGCATCTAGGAATTTTTATGTTACAAGATCAAGAAAAAACCCCAGTTGTCCTCTCCATATAAATCATTCTATTCCTTGATTATTAAAGTAGAATGCTTAAAAGAAAAGAAAGTTGATCACTGTACAACATTCATTGTACCTGAATGTTGATTTTTTTTTTCTTTTCTTCTATGATTTATTTCAGTACTCTTGGATGCACAAGTTTCAGATGGTGTGCATTTTAAAAAGTGAAAGATTTAGTGGATAACTTCAATGTTTAACCAAGTTTAAAACACCTCAAGTCTTTCACTGGGTGCTTAATGTACTTTGTAAGTATTTGTTTCTGACATGCAAAAAATGTTTTCAAAAGGCAGGAGATGTTGAAACACAAACCCACATCTAAGTCTGTATCATCATTACATGACTTTTTATGTACCATCCTACCTTTGTAGAAGATACTTCAAATTGCAGTTATGCCTAATGGCCTGCTCTTAGGCATTGCCTACAAAAATATTTCAGGTGGTGCTGTAGATGGCTGGGGATAAACAATACGCTTAGTGTGATTAGGGTCTTGATCTGTTTTTTGACATGGAGGAGGATGTCAAAATGCTGCTTTGTTCTTTGGGTAGTGCAGCAGCAGGCAGTGGTTGACCTGTGCAGGAGCTGTGTGGTCTTTGTTCTTGCTGGGGAGAATGTGGATGTGCTCTCTGTAGGTAGTCAGACTCTGTGTGTCAACCCTCTGATGAGAAAGTGTGGGTCTCTAAAGCCCTGATAGCCAGACTGCATGTTCACCTTGGCTGCTTGGCCACTGCTTTGCCACTGCTTTCTGACCTTAAATGGGTCAAGCTTGAAGGGATTAAAAAGTGGTATAAAGTAGCTCTTCCTAAACTAGGAAGAGCTGCATTGAGAAAGAGACAAAGACAAAAGGGTGCGCTTGGCTGTGGTAATGAGTGATTGTTACTGTTGCAAGAAAAATGGGGTGAGAGGTGGAGAATTACATGGGGAGAAGAATATTACAGTAAAAAAAGATCTGGCAAATAATTAATGGCCAGCCTGCTCTTTGTTGTTGATCAGGCTTGTGTTAGAGGGTTTCATGACAGAAAGCCACAAAAAGCATGTCGTTTTTTTTTGTAAATAAATACAGTAGCCACTAAAATTAGCAGTTAATGGTAGGTATTTGACTGTAATGACAGCTTTTTTGGAATTTCAGAGTGTCACTTGTTGACTCTGTGTTTAAAAACAGGCAACATAGCAGAACTCTGTATTTCTTACAGAAGTAAAATTACACTGTGTTGTATATAAATGTGTGTGAAATTGTAAACAGAACCAATTTATTGATTTAGGCATACTTTATCGGCCAAATTACCTCTTCTGTATTGCATCGTCTTGGCAAATTCCAGCTCTGTTGCACTCTGGATGCAGAAATGGAATAGGATCTAAGAATACAATCTCTTTGTTTATTTCCTCTTGTTTGTTTTTATTGTAAATGACAGAATTAATTAATCTTAAGTTTGTGAATGATTGACAGTGAGAGACATGGCATGTTGGTTTCCCATTAAGATGAAAGCTAAAATTGTTAGGGACTTGTAGCAGAGGAGTGGAATATGCATTTGTCAGTAGAATGACTGCTGCTCCTAGGGCAGGACCAGACTGCTAAATGATCTCTCCTGTACTGGCGGTCACCGTCTGCAAAGCAGTTTTGCCTCAGTCTTCCTAGGAAACAGCCCACTGGCAGGTGAGCTGTTCCTGAATCATGTAGAGTGGGAAGATGTGTGCTCCCTGGCTGGCATTAATGGAAAGGAATGTACAAGCTTGTTGCTATCTTTTATCACCTTTTGCCAGCTCTACATTGCCCTTTTGTTTTCAGTTAAATCCCATACTCACGTCAGAGACTGTGTTCAGAAGAGTCATCTGAGAAGACGTGGTGTGACTACGCATTATAGCCAATAAGATACTGTTAGTTCAGTTTCCTTTGCAGGCCTAGCATTACATGAACTAAAAATACATGGATGTGATTTCACCTCAACAAAATGTTATATTTTAAGCTATGCTAAAGTTTTCAGCTATATTAAACTTTCCTAGTTTGTCTGCACCCACCTGCAAACCTTTTTGCTTTAGCCCCTTATGCTCTTATGTATACAACAGTGCTAACATTATTTCAAATCTGTGTTTGAGACTAGTGAAATACACTACATGCCTGCTTTTACCAATCCGTCATAATATTTCATAATAATTATGAGCTGGAGACATTCTGGTTCCTTAAGTAATAAAAGCCTTTCATCATGGACAAGAAAGGATTTTATTTTTAAACTCTACTTCCTATATTAATTTTCTTAATAGAGTTGGCTTTGTTCAAGTTGTACTTGCTAAATAAATAATAAATAAATAAATAATTCATGGTCTATACAGGTTTTGTTCCCTTCTGGTTTAGATTACATGAGGTAGAAAATTAAATTTAGATAATGTGTTATTCTTCTGATTGTTTTTTATTTTTCTATTATGCATATTTTTATATATTAAAATGTATTATCCTTTTAGGAAGCTGCTCAAGAAAAACTTTCAGGAATTCACACAGTAGTTGCATGTTGCAGGCTATACAAGCTGCCTGAAGCCAGGTATCACAAGAAGTGACACGATGGGTGGAACCAATAGCCCAGCTGTAGTGCATCTGCACCAATGCACACAGGATGAGTAAAAACCAGGAGGAGGCAGAAGCCATGGTGCTGTGGGAAAGCCATGACTATCATGGAAATGTGATGGGGTGATTGTCATGGCTGGACCAGTTCAGTGGATGGTTATAAGCTCCTCAGAAGGGACATGCAAAGAAGCAGAGGTGGTGGGGTGACCCTCTACATTAGGGAGTATTTCAACTGTGTAGAGCTCAAAGATAGTGATGATAAGGGTGAGTGCCTGTGAGTGAGAACCAGAGACGTGGCCAACAAGGCAGTCATCCTGAGGGGTGTCTCTAATGGACCACCCTGCCAGGATTAAGAGGCAGATGAAATATTCTGTAAGCAGCAGGGTGGTGTCTCATGATGGCTAGTGCCTGTTCTTGTTCAAGACTTTAACTTGCTGGATATCTGTGTTTCCAAAAGTGTTTTACTCCTTTGTTTTGTTGCTCTTTGAAGACCTAGGTGCTTTACAGAGTTATCTTTGAGGTCCTGAAAATTGATCTCAGCTTCTGTTGCCTAAAAGTGTTTTCAGCTTTATACATCTATAAGTCTCCTTTCAGTTCTTTGGCTTTGTGATTCTTAAAACCATAGGAGATTCCAGACTTTCTGGTTTTATGTTGTGATTTGAGGAGCATATTTTCAATTCCTCTAAACCCAGTATTATTTGAGAAGTGGCAAAATATGTGAGTGACCTTTAAAAATTCTTTATTTTTAAGTCATTTTTAGCTAGAACCTTTCCTGGAAATTCCTTTTTTCTACCTTTGTTTGCCATAGGAACAAACTATATGTGGTTTAAGGGAGACCATACATTTTGTAAAATATTCTGGTTCTCTGGCCTTGTATAGTTGCTTCCACTGTCTTTGTGTTTATCTTTGTTACATATTTATTCATTGTAGCTTACTAAATTGTTTTAACAGTGAAATCTGTTGTAAAGAGTAGGAGAAAAGTGCCTATGGCTAGATGGGACTGGTAGTCTTTGGTACTGGCTAATTTTGTTTGTTTGTGGTGTGTTTCGATTTTTTATTTTAAGCCTGTATATATATACTACTAATGAGTGGAAACTTTTGTATCCTCCTGCCACATGCATAAGATCAAACACCATAAAATTCTGTAAGAAGTAGGACATAACAGGAGTAGATTTATAGAACATAATGGTTAACCCTGATATCTGCAGTATTATGTATTTGCACTAGCCATGATCTAGTCCCATGGACTGAATGGTAACTTCTGGTTTAAATGCAGTATTTTCATGCCTGGATCACACTTTTTAAAGTCTAGGTTCATCTGAAAGAATTAAGTTTCCTTCCTGTGTAGAGTGTGAGTTACAGAAGACTGCCATGAAAAGCAGGCTCCTTGTCCACACTAAAACACGAACACTGACACATGTGGATCTGTCACAATTTAACCATGGAGCTATGGCTTTTTCGATGTAAATTGAAATTTCTCCTAATTTTAAGTACTGAAAGTCTGCAGTGTGTATGGTTGTGTCAGCCAAGATGGTGACCACTGTATACAAATACGGTTTGCAATATAAAATTCCAAGTAATGATAGCCCCTAAGTGGCTCTAGCTTCAAATGGCTCTACCTTAAAGGGAAAAAATAACACACGTTAATTGCTTGTTTGTAATAGTTAAGATTTTTTAGCCACTGAGGTGTTTGACACATTTGCTTAGAAGTAGTAGATTTGAAATTGTGATGGGTTGGCTTAGGTAAAGCTTTCTGGTCTAACATATGAGCTGTGTGCAATAAGGTGGCACTAATTTTTTTACTGAGCTCACTATGGAATTGCCTCTAGCAACTTCAGGTAATTAATTGCAGAATTATAAATTACTAGAGCTAAAAGAATGAAGAGCAAAACTATTATACTGAAAGTGTATTTGGATCTGTTTTTACACAAATATTTGGAAATGTTTTCTGATGCTTGCAGGTGGCACTTCATATTTCATTATGGATCGCTTTGAAGACATATCAGATGGTGAAGTGGATCATGCCTTCTTTGACAGTGACTTTGAGGAAGAGAAAAAGAAAGCTGAAGAAAATGGTGAATATATAGAGAAAGGAAGTACAAAGGCAGCTATTGCAGACACTGATCTGGTTTCTAATGCAAAGGATGAAAAATGTTGTGAGGAGAAAAGTGAAGAAAAGCAGATAGATTTGCAAAGGGATCAGTCCCTAGAAAACAGCAAAGATCCTATTGAAGATGCTTCCTCTTTGACTGGAGATGTTTCTCCAGTTGCAGAGAATGCAGGTACATCTGGAGTAACACCTGCAGCAAGTAGAGGAACAGAGGAGATTGTTCCTGCTGGAATTCCTAAAATAGTTAAAGAAGGTGAAGAAGATTACTATACAGATGAAGAAGATAGTAGTGATGATGACAAAAAACAGGTTAGACCAAAGTCAGCTAAGCAACCAAACAACATAAAAAAGGCTAGCAAAAAATATACTATCAGCTCCTCCTCTTCTTCTTCTTCCTCCTCATCCTCCTCATCATCATCCTCAAGCTCAGATACAGATGGTTCTGACACAGATTCTGATAGCTGTTTATCAGATTTATCTCATTCTTCCCCAAAAAGGAATGCTTGTAGAAATGCTCTTCTGTCTCCAAAACAAAAATTCAAGTCAACAATGAAATTAGCAGAAGGAAAAGCAAAGCTTGGTGATGACATGGAGGAGTCTGAAGACACAGTGACTGACGTAACACCTCTGTCAACTCCAGACATCAGTCCTATCCAGTCTTTTGAATTTGTAGCATCAAATGATAAGAAACTAAAAGTAAAGAGACAGGAAAATGTGAACCAAGAATTATATGGTAATTTGGAGAATTTAATTACAACACTAATGTGCAAAACCTATAGGGCTGGGAAATTCAATCTTATATCTGTATTTTTTTCATTAGATTCCGAGTTTGATCGCAGATATAGTCGAAAAGTATTGCATGATGCCATGGACCTGAATCAGCTTCTGAAAGGTGAATTTTTATAAACTTTTTTGTATGTTTATAAAAATATAACATCTGCCAGTTGTTGAGAACAGGTGAGTTCTAATACACAGAGAGAGTGGGGTTTTCATATGCCATGTGTATTGTTAAAACTGGTTGCTGTTTAAGTGGTATTGATCTAATTCTTTGAATTCTTCTCTGTGTAATAGTACTGATTCTACAGTAGAGAAAAGAAGCATGCATTGGTTTGCATATACCTAGAAGCAAGATACTCAGATAGGGTGAATCTAAAAAGATTTTATATATTAATAAATTGGACAATAAAACTGCACATGCATTTTAAGGTGTACTGGACTATGGCACTATTTAATATCTAAATTAAAACATCAACCTTTCTGTCGAAAGTCTGGATTATCAACCTCCAAAACTGAAAGACAATGCACAATTTCATTGCCTTATAAATGGTATTCATATACTTAAACTTCTAGTACCTTTTTGATAATTAAACAAAAGTATTTGAAATTATTTTCTGTCTACCTTCCAAAATACTATCGGTTGAGTAAAGGTATTTTAAAAAGAAATATAGCAGATAATCTTTACTAAAACTCGAGTAGTTGCTTCTGACTAATAGACTTAAAAATCTTAATAATGAAGCCTAAGAAAATTTGCAATCTCCTTCCCTGCATTCATTGCACACCTTCATTATATGGGGTGAGAATGACCTGGATGATCTCATGGGCATATTTTAAGTTCTACATGGTGCTTTTGCATTTGTTTTCATGGTCCAGAGTTTTCAGTACTGAAATCTGTGGAATAAAAAAGGCTTGAGTCAAGAAATCTGCTGATCTCAAGTGAGGAAAGCCTCTTGCAGTTTAGGTTTGATATATTCCAAGCCGGGTTTGCTGTGTTGAAGTAAGCCTGGCACAACTCAAACTGCATGTGTTGTGTTTCTTCACTTTGCACCTTGCCAGACTGAGCTTCTAGTGAATAAGGATTTAGAATGTATTGTACACATGGTTTAACTTGCTTATAAGTAAAAACTGAGATTTTACTTGTAAGGAAGTTCTGATGTTAAGAAAAGCAATGCTAGCCATCAAAAAGGGTAGAGCTTTTTCTCATCCCTGACAGTCCTTGTGCTTCAGTCATTCTTTCATACTAGAAACAATTCCAACCAGTTGTCAAAACATGATGTCAGAAGAATTGTTGCTAGGCAATTGAAATTATGATGTCCTATGTCCTTATTTGTTCTCTGTTAGCAAGAAGCTATTTAATAACCAGTGATTACCAATGGATTCATCTCTTCCCTAAAACAAATGGGTATTATTGCTCAGGTATTCTCAGAGATGAATCTCTGTTGGGGAGAAGAACTTTTTTCTCAAAACTGAAAACCAGTTCTAAATAACAACAATAAAGATAGAGTAATGAGGAATAGAATTCATATGGTCTAGCAGCTAATGTTCCTGATTAATGTGTATATTACTCCAAAGTGCCTCTCTAAATCAGCAAGCACAACATAGCTTAATTAGTTTGGGCATTTTGAAGTTTAAATGGGGCAGAATTATTAATGGTGGAAAGTAACTAGTGGGAAAATAGGAGCTAATCTTATTCTGAGTTATTGCTTGCAGATTTTTTTGTACACGTTAGGGGAAAAAAAGTGCAAATAATTTTCCCCCACCCACCAGTCTCCATTAAATGTTCATCAGAACTGCACAGGCATAAACGTTGCTTCAAATGAGAACACAGGTCTGGGCTTGCAGAGTGCGTGGAAAAATATTTCAGTAATCATGATTTGTTTTTAAAGGGTAATATTCTTCCAGTACTTTATACTGATGAAGCATTTTATTTAATTTTTCTTTTCAAATATGCTTGTAATATAGCTGGACCTAAGCATTTACAGCAGTTATACACATCTAATTTCCCAAGGTCCCCAGACACTTGCGAATTTGTATGTGATCTGTTACTATGTTGTTTCTATGGGGCACACAGTAATTAATGTTGTATGATTATTCACATTACTAGTGCATACATTTAGGAATACTGGAATCTCTTGTATTAAAAAAAGAATTGCAAGAACAAAAAAAAGGAAAGAAATTTGTTCAAACAAGTTTTGGACTAGCACAGGAGTCTGGTTATTAGAGGTAGCGAGGTGGTTTGTATATCTTAAAGCAGAATTAATTTGATGCATTTAGAAATTTTACAATTTCTAAAGCTATGCTTGTTCTTGATAAAAGCCAAATTTTCTTTTATGCATTTGTTAATAAGGTAAAATCTCACAAATAATGTAGTTTTAGTTGGAAGTCTCATTGTCTCCCTGTTCTGTATTACACTTTGATTGTTTTTAGATGGGTAGTGCTGATAGCAGGTTTAATTGTCAATTTTCAGGTAGGAATACAGTTTTTCTGTTGTTTCATGATGTTATATAGATCTTTGTATGTAATAGTTTTGCGATTCCATTATGTTTCCACTTTGCTATAAGCATTAAAGATATTTCAGAAAATTAATAACGGAAAGCAATATTCTAAACCCATACTAATAAAAAATGTTGGAGTTATTTCCTCTGCTGTACTCTTGAGTAATCTGAACACAAAAAGGGAATTAAGTATGGCAATGCAAAGAAATAGATAGTAAAAGATTGTTTTTGAAGGTAATTTCATAAATCATTGTGCTAGAAAGCTGGGAAGAAAATAAATTGGAAAATTTTCTGATGCTATTTTGCTTGATCCTATGTCGTAATTATTATGCAGATAAAGAGATGGGTAAAGTGTATGAGTGTGAACTAAGCACTCATCTATCTCAACCCATTATGCTACAGATTTGCTCTCTCTTTAGAGAGGTCTTGTGATTTCTGTAGTCCAGAACAGTTGTCTGCTAAAATTGCTCTGTATCACTTTATCTAAGTTTGTTTGGTATCAATACAATAGGATAACACGAGGTATGTGCAGTGCTAAAGAATTTAGTACTTTGTGTTTTATTCTCTGTAAAATGGGGTTGAGACCTGCTTATTTTACAGAAGTGTCTTTGAGAATTAGTCTCTAAATCCATGGTATTAGCTATTATTAACTTGAGGAGGCGGTGTGGTGGGGTAAGTAGGGCAATTGGCCACAGACTGAAGTTCTATCCTTGAAGCTCTCCTGACCTCTGTGCTGATAAATCTTTTTACCTCTTCTATGCCTTAGATTTTTAAAATAGAGGTTCCTCTCTGAAAAGCTCTGTAATATAAATATCATGATTATGAAAGTAAAAGCTCTGTGTTTCTGAATAAAAGCTATTGTAGAAAATTAAATAGTGGCTTCAACTGAACATGAAGCAATCACTTCAACTTTCTTTTTCATATAATTTGTCACTCAGGAAATAGAACAAGTTTTGATAACTGAAACTTTGTTCTCTTTAGGGATATGTTATCTGTGTGCTCATGCATGCTGAACTAGTGTATTTGTAGAAAAGCTGCTAAGCCATATCTAAATTTAAAGTAGATTCTACAATATACACATACCCAAACTGTAGAGCTGAACTAAGCATATATAACTTGTCTGCGGAATTCCATTTAGCGTGTATGTTCAGAGTTTGAATGAATTTTCTGTATGTATGTGTAATCATATGCTTGGTTTTCACAGGCCTAGAAGCTCATTTTGAGATAGAAGAGCAATTGCTAGCTTAGTCATATATTTAGAGTTTGAAAAGAGATTGAAAATCTGTGAGATTATGGAGAGATATTGGCTTCCCCAATGTTGATGAGAAACTTTGTAATTATGGGGAAAAAAAGTCTAGTACCTGTAAGATATCTTTCTTATGATATCAAGAGATAACCAGCAGCCCTGTTTAAGCGTGTTTAACTAGGGAAAATTTTATCTGAAAAGGACATTCTCCTTTTCTTAAAAAAAACTCACCAAATCTTTAATTCTCCAAAATCTCTTTTAAAGAGCACTGTGGCCTGCAGTAATGGATGTTATAGGAAGTATTTGTTTAGAGATACCACAGGGAAATAGTTTCACTCTTAAGCTGCTATATATTGATGAAGAACTGTGATTTATTTAATCCTTTTGTACTTTTCAAATGTGATACACATGTGGTAGTGTAGCAATATAAAATAAAATATCAGTCAAGTGTAAGCATTGAAGCAATTTATATTGGGATTGCAAAAGAGACACTGAAACATGCATGATTTTGATTTTAGCCTTAATACGGTTAGGATGGCTGTATCATCCTGTCCTAATGCATTTGACTTGCTAATTATAAGTTGTATTTTATATAAGGTTTGGCCTTTCTTATTCTGCAAGGTTATTTCAATGCTTAGAAGTTGAAAGCAATAAACAGCTTGCTTATGCCTTAAAAAAAAGTCAGGTATCTCTCCATGGAAACCAGCTTTCATAGAAATCCTGTGAATACCAGGGAATTTTCCTGCTTACCAGCATCTGAGAAGTAGACTGCACACTGTGCAAGTTGTTATGCAAATGCTGGTGCTTATTTATCAACTACCCCAAATTATATTTAGGGTCTGACTGACCTTAAATGAAAGTAACTAGTGGTTTAGTTAAATTACTAATTACCCACTGATAGATTAGGTATATGATAGGTAAATCATGTTTCATTGTTCCAAGACTTACAAACTCTTTAGAAACTTAAATCATAACCTTAAAACTGTAGTTTTATTTAATGTCATCATTGGCCACTGCAAAAATAGTCAGGTAAACCATTCAAACACTTAGGCTTTGTGATTAAAGAGTACTGTGGGTGCATTGCTAAATTAAATAATTGAAATAACTATGAAACTCAAACACCTGAAGCATACTACCAGTATTTAATAGCATTTGGTATCTTAGTTTTTGGGGTTTTTTTGGGGGTTTTTTTGTTTTTTTTTTTTTTTTGCTTATTGATGGTGAATTGTTTCTGGTTTTGTGGGCGTGTGCTGACCTCACTTAGACACCTACTGTCCTTGCCATGAAAGCAATGTTGCCAGTGAGTGGTAGTATGCATTCAGTGCATATTGGACATAAATTCCTACTGTGGATTACTTAATTTTCTGTCAGAGCAAGTGTGTGGAGAATAGGAATATGATGCTGTATAAATGGTGCTTTGCAGAGGCAGGTTGGACAGATTTTCAGTCAGGTGACTGCAAGCAGTGGCAACTATTACTGCTGATTTGAAATTCAGGGGTCAGAAGTGTCCTTCTAAACCATGGAAAGAATGTCACCCCTGCTTCAGGGGGACCTACAGAAGTTTTTCCCCACTGCTTTCTAGATTGCTTCTGTGATTTATTTGAACATAATTTAAGGAGTGGTGATTTCTTCTGCTTGTTTTGTTAGGAACATGCATGCTGTAGTATTAGTGATGCTCTTTCACAAAAATGATGGAGTATGCATTGTGTTGTCTTGTTTTTCTACTAAACTTTAGACTCTCCTGTGATACAGTTCCTATGCAGATCAGCGTTGCATTTGTGTGGTTTAAAAAAGACTATGGGTAGGGTCCAGTAAGTTATGGTTTGCTTTGCTGTGGTGTTTGCAGATTAAATTCTTCCTGAACATAGATCTCAACCAAGTAAAACATAGCTCCAATTAATTAACAGCTTGAAGAACAAACTGTGTTACCTGATCCAATGCTTTGGTGTATTGCACCAGCGTTGTGGCAAAAAGCTTGTTGTTAAGTTTCAAATGGGTTGTTGGGTCATCTAGAAGGCTAACAATAAAAAGATCATTTGAGGAACTGGAGAGTTTTAGATTGGTATTTTCATTACCTCCCCTTGAAAAAACACTTACTGCTGCATGTGTTGTATTGGGTCTGAACTTCTGATGCAAAATTAATAAGTCTTCTGTAATTTAGCCATCTGTCTGTAGATTATTTACTGGGTTTTGGCAGTTGTCTGCTAAGGCTTCCCTGAATAACTTCACAACAGAACCTTTGTGGTGTTCTTAATTCTTTCACTGTATTAATATATTTCTCTTGAGTTGTGATAAATTCAATATTATGACTGCTAGCAAGCTCTCAACCTCAAAAGTTGCCAGAAAGCTGTTGGCAGTAGTAAAGTCAGTTTCTACATTAAGAATAAATAAATAATAAGGAGGCTAACAATGAACAACATACTGAAGAAAGTGTTTCTTCCTGCCTAACACAAGTGGGAAAGGCTATCTTTGTGGTGAGGTGTTAAAAGGTGTGGATGAAGCACTGTAGAAGTGATATATATTCAAAGGAAAAAGGCTAAGGAAAGGAAGAAGAGATGAATGAAAAAAGGTAAAGTCTGTGTGTTGAGAGGGGATGTGACTGAAGAAGCTGGAAGATGAGAGTAAAGTTAGTAAAATTTTGTCCATATGTATATAAGAAGTAGTGTCCAGTAGAGCAATTTATGGATATGTATATAGATAGGTATTCACTCTAATTGCCTGAGAGCTTCTGGTAAAATAGGGAGTGTTTAATGCTACAGAAGTTGCATACCACTATCCCCTGGAGATCTGAGTGACAAAGTAATGCAGTGCTTGTTGAGCCCTGTGTGTAGCAATTTTTTCAGGGTTCCTTGAATCATTGTTTCTAGTAGCATTTACTGACCAGCTTTGGAGTAAAAGGGAAAGGCTTTTGTTCCATGTCATTGTTCTGATTTTATTTTTTCATCACACTTAACAGCAGTTTACCAGTGAAAAGTGAACAAGTCAGAAAATAGGTAGTAAGTAATTACCTTGAAGCATTTTTAATCTCTTTTCTGGCTATAGTTCATAGTTACATCAAAAGCATTTACAGTCTTTGCCAAAGTATAACCTGCTATCTAATAGTGAATTAAAAGTCATTGACCAGTGAAGGCATGAAACATGTATTTGTACCTGAAAAAGTCTTTATCCAGAATGCCATTGCTTTAAATTGATTTTTGACTAGTTGGCACCTTCCACAGAGGCAAAATAATTGTTGGAAATTTGTGCTGACAGTCATTCAGAAATTTAAATGTCTCTTGTAATAGACTTCATCATCAATAGCATTGATGCCACAAGGCTAGGTCAAGACTTGAGTTTAACAACCACTCTTTGTTTCAACTGGATTTCCACTTTTGCATATGACATGCAGTCCTCTTTAACCCATGAGATGCTACAGGTATATGGCAAAAGGTAAAATTACCTTTCATAGCTCCATAATAATACAATTATCAATTATGTAATATATCTTCAGATAGTTTGTTCAATTTAATTTCTTCTAGCTGTGTTCTGCAGTGCTGACTTTGCTTGTTCCAATAAAGACATTCTAAAATATTTTCTACTGAGATGTATGCTGCAGATAGATGTGAGTTGTGCAGCTCTAGTTATTTTCTTTGCATTTCTCTTTGTCCCTTGTAGGCTTATCCAGATGAGTCTCGTTCCAGGTTTGTTTCCTCCAATGGTGATGATGGCTTTACTAGTTTTACTTTGAGAATAACTTACTAAACTGTAGACATGTTTTTCAGGACATTTATATTGCATTAACTTGTTGGTTGGCACACTTGATCTGTGCTAGTTTGCATTGTGTCTCGTTTTAGAGGTAATTTGCATCTTTTCTTGACAAGCAAAAGCATAATTTGCTAATGTGAGCAACTTCACAAAGCTGCCTAGGGACAGTTCTTGTCTGTATTGGCTAGCATGCTGATAGTGCAAGTTTACTAATTTCCAGATGAATGTTGAAATTCAGTAAGTGTTTGGGTTTTACATTTTGAATACTGTTCTTAAATTTCTCAAAGACAGTAACAATATTTACTTGCATCAATTCTGAAATAAAATCAGTTGAGATACTCCAAGAAATATTCCATTTAATTTTGGAGTAAGAAAATGCTCGTCATTATTTGAGTTTTTTTTCACTGTTTGGCTGCCAGGCTGCCTCAGAGATCTCTTGCAAACAGATTGCTAATGCGGAAGTGTTTGCTAAGGAAATATTACTGCCTGCCTGTTTGGTCTTGTTTTGTTTTGTTTTCCTTTCTGCTTTGGATGCTTGTTTTGCCTGTGTGGGACTTCTAGGGGTAAGAGCGAGGGATGTCTTCTGAAGGCAGTGTGATACTGGAGGAGTGTGGGGAATGGCACAAGTAAGGCTTTTTTGTCTGTGTCTCAGCTCCAAAAATCTGTCTAATCTAACCAGGTACTGCCATTCCTGTACCACAGATAATGCAGTGGTTTGATGGGGTAACACCATGACAGCAAAACTCTTACACAGCAGTTGCCAGAAGACCTGCTGCAGAGCTTTAGAAAGCAAAGGCTTAGAAATAGGTCAACAGCAAAGCTCCAGTGGAACTGTAATAAATATAGCTGGCTCTGGCTAAGAATGAACTTTTCCAGTTGTCTTGCAATTGTGCACATCAAGTTGCTGTGTATTTTTAAGTGTGCATTCTTTGTCTTGAGATCTTACTATTGTGATTTATTGTTGTTCGCTTACTATTTTAAATTTCCATGCCTCAGTAATTTTTCTTTTGTTATATGTGCTCACTCATTTCTCTCCATCCATTAAATTTACTTTTCATCATTCCCTTTGCATTTCCTCCACCAACATGATGTAGTTGCTTTAGGAGTTAAGTATCAACAAAATCACTTTAGGAAGTGCATTTTGTGCCTCTGAGTCAGGCTTCCCCGGTGTAAGTTTTCTGTCTGAAACATTGTATCTATTCTACCTCTTAACTGAGATAGATACTTTAGATAAACTTGGGAGCAAAGTTGAAAACTTTTTTGTGTGCAAACATCTAAATACTAATTTATGTTTTAATTCTTGGTTCTAGTTTATGTTTAGTCCTGGGTTCCTGAAGCTGTGTTTTCTAATCTGCTTGTTTATTTCACCTTTTGCTATTTTAAAGCTTTCTTACAGTTGGATAAAAAAGAACAAAAACTAACCATCGACCAGCCATCTAAAGGAATAAGGAAAAATTACTCTTTCACAAATGAAGAAGTAAGGCAGATTGATCGGGAAAACCAGAGGTTGCTAAAAGAATTGTCCAGACAGTCTGCAAGGCCAAGGAGAAGCAGCACGTTGAAGGTGTCTGTACCACCGCCTAGATTGTACCACAGTGCCCTCAACAGGCAAAAAGAGCAGCAAAGAATTGAAAGAGAAAACCTGGTAAGTTTTGAGTGAGAATGTGGATCAGTAAATTGAGAAGGACTATCTCTTGTCAGATGAGCTGTTGCTAAATACTTAGAAGATTGATGAGGCAGCACATGGACATTTACTGCAGTAAGTCTTCAATAATTTCCATTACTGTGGTGTTGGCATAATTGTTCATGTGGATGAGTTTCTTAGATTTCCAGGAGAGAGGTTAATGATGGGGTTTCTTTCAGATGGAAGTAGATTTTAGTTTATGTGCATTTGCTCTACTTTGGTATCATTTAATTTAAGAGGAAAAACTGTTATCGTTAACACACTCAAAGCACTGGATAGCAGTCTGACTGTTCATTCTGCTTCATGCATCACAACTACTAGTTTCTCAAAAACAGGCTTGCATGAAATAAAACAATATAATAGCATCAAACTCATATTTGAAATACAGAGGATACAAAGTCAGTATCAGTTTTGGTTTTTGACTCATGGCTATCTCTGTCTTTGAATATTTTTTGCACTCTGATTGCCACAGTGTAACGGCAATTACAATAGCTTACTTTACTGGAAAACAAAAATTCAGACACATTTGTAGGGATATTGCCAGAGTTCTCAAATAATCAAAGTAGAACTGGTTTTAATAAGATACTATTAGTAATTGAATTGTAATACATACATGTAATGACATTTTCGTATTTCCTATGTATTTATCAACGTGTTTGAAAAAGACATACAATTATAGTTAAAATAATTGGAAAATGTATACTGGAAGTAATTTATTACTTTTGACCTTCTGTTTAAGTATAGGTTGCAATTTCCTTTTCTATACACATAGAAATACAGATTGAACATGGAGAAAGTCTGATTGCCCTATTTGGCAAAATCTGTTAGGTTTTCATTCTTCCAGCTTTCAGACATCTGGATTGTTAAGTCTTTGCAAATTAGGAAACTTTCTCCCCTAGCTCCACTAGACCGCAGTTCACATTATACTTTAAAGTCTGAAAGAATTTAGCACAAAATATTGTTATAGATGTGTGATACTTGTTATTGGCTGGGGAAGAAATGTGTTTAGGTTGGTAGGAGGGTGTTGATGGTGTTTATTTCAAATGTTGAAAACAGATCTTGCTCTACCACATGAACCTTGTTAATATGTTCTTAGGTGATGGGGAGGAAGTGCTGTGTCACAGTGCCTCAGGATAACAGTTATATGCTGTACTGCATAACAATTGATTACAGTAAATGAATGTATAGGACATTTTAAAATACACTTCTTTTTACTCAAAGCCACAACCCCTTTCTCTTATGATATATTGCAGTATTGGTTAAAGACTGTCTTGCCTTTGCAACTTTTGGATCAAAAATGCAGCAGACCTGAACACATAGTCATTTCACATATTGCTCTTTAGTACGTGCTAGAGATGAATGGTGGTTGCATGAAGTCCAAGAAATAGTACGGTTCATTTACTTACTCATTTATAGTTTAGTTGTTGTCAGCAATGTGGGTGGACGTGTTTGATGTGAGAATTAATGTTAGGACATTGTGTTAGTTTAGACTATAAAAGCATTTGGTTTATTCTTTTCCCCAAACTCAGGATGATATATTCTGTTCTTCTTTTTGGATCAGTGATTCATCAGTGCAGCTCTTTTGTTTTGTTTAACTTTGCTATCATTTTTTAGAAATTTTGTTTATATTTTTATTCTGTTTGACATATATGTACCCCTGGAGCACCACAATTTTACCATACTCATTTTTGTAGCACTTCCTTTTGAGATTACAGGTGTGACATACTTTCTCTGAGACTGTAAATGAAAGAGCAGCCCTACCCTGCTCATTGATGGTTTTTTTTTCCTTTCAATTGATAAAAGTATGTGCTTTATGAACCTGTTTTCTTCTGGTCAGCAGCTTTCCAAGCCTTCATAAATTTAAAGAGGTGGAATTGGTGGAATTCTGTGGAACTTTCTTATCAATCTTTCTTCTCTTACTTTTTGGAAATCTTTTTTTTTATACAAGGCCTGAGGGTACTGCATAGAGGATATGGTGTTTGATACACCTTTGTAAAATGTCTGTTGGAGAAGGATGCAGAGTTTTGTAAATACTTCAGTAATAGAAATCTACAACAGTAGTCTCTGCAGGGGGTTAAAGAGTTTTGATGCAGAGATTTTTTTTGCTGGTGTTGGCACAGCTTTTATAATTTCTTGTCATGAGGTTAACAACTTGTCTATGGAAAATGTTCATTTGTTCCACCAGAACATTCTTGGAGTAATGCCTGTACTTATTGTTATCAGAAAGATTGATTTCTCCTGCAGGCATTTAGTATCGGAGATGATGCAGGAAAGTAAGTAGAATTTTAGGAAATTAGAGAGGAATCTGAGCGGTTTTGTGCTCCCTAGCTTTGTGAAAGGGTGCCAGGAGGTACAGGAAATACATGTCGTTCCCACAGACTGTGTTAGAAAGAGCAATGATGGAACAAAAAGATGCATTGTTCTGATGAACAGTAGTTCTAAAGTACTGATTAGCAATTTATGAAAAAAGCACAATTAGCAAAACAGATGACTGCTAAAATTAATGCCAGAATTTTGAAATTGCTGATTTTGACTGGACTTTCCTAAATGGAACTTACTGTGGTTGCTTTTCAGAGCTAGCAAGATCAGAGTGTGTCTCTTGCCAATAGAGGATGCTGTTGATTCAGAGAACATTCTACTCTTGTGTTTGAAAATAATTTCAATCCCTCTTCTTCAGTGGAAGGGAACTTCAGTGTGACTGATGCGTTACTTTGTTCCCATGTCTGCATATATGTGTGTCTATTTGTATTGATAAAGTAATCATTTCCACCAGTGTAAATAAGATACTGAACTTATAATAGACTATATGCCATTGAAACTTTTAATGGTTTATTGTTGGTTTTTTATTAGTTTATTATTGTAATGCCTGGCATTACATTAATATACAGCTAAGTGTTTGGGGTCCTTGAAATACTGATTTGCAGTAAGCACATCATTCTTCAGTCACTTCATCAGAACTTGGAAGCTATTCATATCTGTGTTTTCTGGTGGGATTTTCATCATTTTTACTAATTCTGACTAGGATTTAGATATTCTGTTACCTCAGTGAGCTAAGCTGCTATGTTCATAGGGAACAGTGACCTTTTCAGTTCACATTGGAATTTCACTGGAAGATCTCAGCAGCTCTGGTAAGGGCAGTTCTCAAACCTTAGCTCAGGAGGGATAAGGGTGTTCCTTTTTTGTGGATATTTGGTCTATCCATGCATAACTGCACATTTGTCCTATATCTCATGCTGTTACAGCTCTCTGCACATAAGACTCCATGTTCTTCATTCCCTCACATCTTAGGAAAGTTTTGA
Source organism: Vidua chalybeata (assembly GCF_026979565.1). Lineage (NCBI taxonomy): Eukaryota > Metazoa > Chordata > Aves > Passeriformes > Viduidae > Vidua > Vidua chalybeata. The sequence continues at coordinate 38,951,330 of NC_071533.1, forward strand.
ACACTTTGCAAAGTGCTTAATTTTGTGGGATCTTCTTTTCTGTACTCTTAACCTACTTTGCTTGTGATGTTGCCAGCCACATAAACTAGATAGCTGTTCAGTTAAAAAGACTTTTCTGTAAATTGAGGACTTTTAAGAGTTTTCTGACTGTTAGAGTTTGTCAGGTTAGAGCTAGTAAATGCAACTGGCAATTAAAGAAAATTAAAAATACCTGTATTGATAGAACAGAAAGCTGTCCTTGAATGCAGTTATCTGTTTCCCCCTAGACTCTGCAAAGGGACAGTGTGATCACTAACATCAGTGACATTAGAGGAGGCGTAATATAAATAAATTTGAACAGCTGTCAAGGCACACTAGTCAGCTGATTAGGATTCACAGGAGGTGAAACTGAAGCCTTCTGTGACTTTTCTTTTTTAAATATTCGACTTTTACTGTAAACTCAGTATTGAAGTAAAAGATGGGGGAAATATAAGCCAGGGAAGTGTTTTGCCAAGATGAGAGGTCATCAGTGATATGATATTATATATGTTTTGAGCTTGAATCGAGAGCTCTGAGCACCTACAGTGTAATTTAGAGCAACTGATAACATTCCTGCTGTTAGTCTGTTCCTCATTTTTTTTGTTCCTTAAAATTTAGCATTTATTTGGTTCTAAACACCTGAGTTATGTTTTGTAATCTGATTCTTTGATTGTTGAGATCAATGATGAAATATCTATTTACTTTAGTGATGCAGGATTCAGGCTTCAGAGATCTGGTACTTCAGGAGAACAAGGAAAGTGTCAGCTTTCTTCAGTTCATTTCTCAAAAGGAGAACATAAAGAATTAGTAGATTTATATGTATGAGTGAAAACCAACATTTGCTTAAGGTACTTGTACTATTGTACCGGGTAGTTCCTCAGATAAGGACCTCAAGACTGTAGGGTTGGTAATAAAACCATAAGAATTAGATTAGTTCTGGGTTACAGATTTAGTAGGTCAGGACTGCCATTTTACTGTGTCGATGCGTTCATTTCTGCGTGCAGCAGGCTGTTTCCCACATGGCAAAATTCACAACTGAAAATAGCATGGAAATTAATGTGCCCTTGATACAATCCACAGCAGGAGGCAAGGGGACCACAGGAGCTTTTATTCTCTAGAAAAGCTTTCCTTCAGACACTGCTGCACCACAGAATCTGTATCTGGTTTTTCTGTAGCTCTTTTTTTTTTTTTTTCTTTTCTCCCTTCATTAATGGCGACTCAATACTTTTCAAAATACAGGCATAAAAGCAAAAGCAGACAATTTTATTTAAACTAGAATTAAATAGGCATATATATATATATATGTATGTATAAAAGCCAGTGTGTTCAGAATCAAGCTTGAAATTACTGCAGTGTTAAGGTATGCAAATTCTATGAGGCTGTTACAATTGAGTGCAGACTTGAAACATGCTTGTCTTTCATAGGAAAGTCACTTCTACAATTTACCTGATCTATTTATGATGGAACTGAATGTATTGAGAGCTTCCATTTTTAATACTGAAGGTAAAATAAGTGATCTCTGCAAGTCTAAATATATACAGTTGTGTGAGGAGATGTGGATGAAGTTTTGAGAAAAATGTTGGCTATAACATTTAGAGACAAGTCTACCATTTCATGTTCTGTAACTGGCTTTAGTGAAGAGCTATTTCTAGCTGAAGTCCTTCCTTTGACTTTTGCTTACTTAGGTATTCCTGCTTACCATGAACTGGCTGGCACTTGATGCAAGCACTTGTGACATGTTACATCTGAGCCAAAGTCACTTGTCCTTTCTCTCTTGTGCACTCTGTGCAGGTTTCCAGTGCCCATGTATAAACTACCAAGAGTTTGTAGATTCCTATTATAGTTAGACAATGACAACTGGCATCTGTGAATACTGTACTATTTCCTAAGTCACTTCTTGTAAATTTTTTTCTTATTAAAAAAGACCAAAACAGTACATGATTAAGTGTGCAGTTTAATGGTGACAGTTTCTTGACCGTGCAACTATATATCCAGACAATGCATCTTATAAAGAGAGTTATCTTTAGTACTTTGGAGACTTAGTGTAAGCACAGTTTGCATTCTCTTGTTGATAGAATGCAACCTAGACCAGCAAAGGTTGTGTCATTGCCTAATGTTTGCAAGCCATCAAATGAATTGAAATTAGTTAGAAGAGGAAACAAATAGATCTATGTGAGGCAACCATTAAAGGTGCAATATATTAAAAATGTGAAGTTGTTAATTGGAAGTTGCATGTAGCTGGGTATTTCCCAATTTGTCCTCTTATCAGGTCCTTTTTTTTAGATTATTGAAATGTCTTAAACAATAAGTTCTGTTTCAAGTAGAAATAATTACGCAGAATGGGAGATTGTATCTTTAAAATACTGTGTAACTAGTTCTTCCAATACATCACTTGCCATATGATTTGCAGGGCTAATTTCAACAAGAGGAAATGATGTCTGTATCAATAATTTCAAATAGAATCTCTTAAAATTAGATTATGGATAAAATGAAATCTCGTAGATGTTTGTGCTTTCCTTTTGAAATTAGTTTCACGGAACCGGGGTCAGTAATCCTCTCTGGGCTTCATATAGAGCAATATAAAATGGTCTGTTTGCAAAGCAAAGATTAAAAAAAAAAACCCAAACTTCTCATTCTTCTGGAAATTTAGAAGGGAGGAGTAACCAAAGGTTAGAATAGTGGAGCCCATTTCTTTACTACCTTTGGTGATAGTCCCAAATAGACATTGTTTCAAATTGCAATAAAGCACAAATTGCCATAAAGCACAGAGAACTGTGAGGTACTAAAGATGTACTCGATGTAGGACTGATGATGTGCAAGGGATAGTTACAATTTGTGTCATAACATTGAGAAAAGAACTGAATAGCAGATTAGCCTGTGCTGGTCACCAGTGGAGGAGCTCCTGTTGTGTACTGCTAAAAATTTTGGGGCTTTTTGCAGTTCAAATAAAAGTCAATTTGTGACTGTTTTGCAGCATCTTGTTCATTCTTTCTTGATGACATTTTTCTTCAATACTAAGGCTTTCCTGAAAAGACTGGAAGCAGTGAAACCAACAGCTGGCATGAAGCGCTCTGAACAACTGAGGGACTATCACCGCCAGATGAGCTACCTGAGTACTTCACCTTCTCTAAGAAGGGCTAGATCTCCTTTCAGCCAGCTTAGTCCTCCAAGTAAGAACTTTGAAGTTGCAGATTATTTCATTTCTTGCAATATCTTTTTATAATTCAGACTTGTGAAGCACTTACTTGTTAAGAATAGCAAATAAGCTCTGTGTCATCTTTAGATTGATCATTTATCAAATGGAAGTCATCAAAATTATTTTTCTAGTCACCAAAAGTGATTACTATATGCACTTGATGCTCTGTTACCATCCTACATTTCTAATAAATAATCTTGTCAATCATCTTTTCCAAGAAGAAAAAATCCCTGTAGTAAAGTGTTTCTCATTTTGCCAGTACCCTTTATTGAAAGAAGGAGGGAAAAACAAACCCAACCAAATACCCCAAAATAACATCAATGAATGTTCAAATTCTCATTCAGAAAATTTAGATCTACTGATCGTAGCCTTGTTTTTCTCAGAAACTCGGTGTGTAAGACTGGGAAGTAGACAATGTGTCTCTATAGAACCATGTTTCAGATTTAAGAACCAAAGGCTTGAATTTTTTTCCTGATGATTTGTAAACAACTCATGATCAGCTCTTTTGCGGCTGTATTCAGTTTACTGTGATTTGGTTTGGTTTATCTGGTTTACTCTGAGAGCTAGGGTAATGAGTGTTGCAGTACTAACATAGCATGAAGTTTTCTGTTGTGTTGAGCATAAGCATTCTCCCTTTGTGTGTTAACAGGAGGAACTTCAAGATCATCCACTGTACAAAGTGCATTGAGCCACAGGAACGAAAAGCCAATGTCTGATTCAGCCAGTGGGGCATTACAGAGACCTAAATCTACTAATGTTTGTGCTGCTTGGTTATAAGTGTGTTCTTTGCCTCCTGTACTGAGATGATACTGAAACTAGTATTTTTAGTGTTTTTGTAAATTCTATGTGCAAAAATATTTTCTGCATTGTTCAGTGATTAAAATGCATTGCATTTTAGAGTAATTTAAAAGTAATTGCTTATAAAATGGTCTTAAAATGGTATAAAACACTTCTGTCAGTGTTTTCCATGACAGGAAGAACTTCTGAAAGAGAAGGAGTATTTAAATGGACACGTTAAATAGAAATTTAAATATTAGTCTCAGATCATAAGTGGAATTTGTATCCATAACATGGAAGGACAGAATTGCTGTACTAGAGGAGCAAAATGTAAATACAATTTTAAAAATATTATTAATACTTTAAAATAATGCATTACACTTATAAGCATATGCTTAATTCCTGGATTGTCCTTGCTTGACATCCTGGCTTTATGTAGCAGCCTTCTGAATTTTGTGGGTCATGTTCTTGTGACTGAAAGAATCTTTAACAGCAGTGTGAAGAGGTGAAAAGCAGATTGTGTATTCCTCCATGGTGAACTAGAATACTGAGCTGCAGAAGCCGATGTTTTGTCACTGTTAAATGTTCAGCACCTGGAGTGTGTTTTATTTGAAGGCTGCATCACTTAGGTCAGAAGGATTTTGGAAGTTGTACTGGACTTTGGAAGATATACTGGGATCTTTGTGTAGGAAAGAAACATCTGATATTATCTGAACAACAATAAAGACTGAAGTAAAAAGCAGTTTCAGATTTAGTGTACACAAGTAAGTTCTGGTTACTTCTCAAACTAGAGAATACTGTTAAGTAAGGGAATGTCCTGGTTTTGGACAAATTAGGGGAAAACACCTCCAAAGGAGCCCCCTATAGGAAACCAAACCCTCCGCAACCTCCCCCCCCCACCACCGGGTTCGGGAGGAATTCCTTCAGAGGGGAAAGTGGAAAAAACTTGTTTATTAAGGCACAACGAAAAAACACTCCCCAGCACAAGAGAAATAGCCCAAGATGACCACAGATGTTTTCACCAGTCCAAGGGGGTTGAGCTCTATCTCTCTTCGCCGCAGAGGGTACGCAGCTTCTTTCGCAGACCCCGGGGGAGCTCCTGCCCGGAGTAGGTCCGATGTCTTCGGGGGGGGGGGGGGGAAGGGAGCAACGGAAACCGGGAAAAAGGGAAAAAAAAAAAAATGGCCAAAAAGCAAGCCAGCGAAAGGCAGAGAAAAAAGAGAGGAAAGCAGAGCCAGCAAAGCATGCAGCCAGCAGCAAGCAAAGCAGCAAGCAAGCTAAGCAGCAAGGCAGCAGCCAGCCCGGGGGTGGGGGGGGGGAAGGAAGACAAAACAAACTGAGGACAGGGAACAAAAACCACGATTGGGATAATGAGCATGAAAATGTCCTGTCCCCACGACATTCCACCCCTTATCCCATATCGTGAACATGTTACTGAACTTCCTTCCCACCTGCTCAAACCTTCCACACTTACACATTCCCTTCCATTCTCACTTGCTCTGACTTTCGACATTTACACATTTTCTTCTGTCCCATGTCTGTGTGGTTTAATGTACAAACAATGGCAGTAACATCCAGCAAACTGAGATGTTTGCATATGAGTCTCACCCCACAATCAGGTCTCCCTGAGGTACACATCGTGTTCTTCCATCTTTCTGCATTATCCACCATGTACAACCTGGTCCCTGAGCAAAGACAATCCCACGAATGGGTTTGTCTGTACTCGAGGCAGAATTGATCCACACTGTCCTCCCTAACAAACCTCTGATATGTGCCACTGGGACTTTATCTCCGTCTACTATATTCAGGGACTCAGACTGGGCAGGACCTGCTCGATTGGTGGAACCTCGGGTGTTAACTAACCAGGTGGCCTGTGCCAAATGCTGCTCCCAGTTTTTGAAAGATCCCCCACCCAATGCTTTCAAGGTGGTTTTTAACAGTCCATTGTACCTCTCTACCTTGCCTGCAGCTGGTGCATGGTAGGGGATATGGTACACCCACTCAATGCCATGTTCCCTAGCCCAGGAGTTGATAAGGCTGTTCTTAAAATGAGTCCCATTGTCTGACTCAATCCTCTCAGGGGTACCATGCCTCCAAAGGACCTGCTTTTCAAGGCCCAGGATGGTGTTACGGGCAGTAGCATGAGACACAGGGTAGGTTTCCAACCATCCTGTGGTGGCTTCCACCATTGTGAGCACATAGCGCTTGCCTTGGCGGGTTTGGGGCAGTGTGATGTAGTCAATCTGCCAGGCCTCCCCATACTTGTACTTGGACCACCGTCCCCCATACCACAGGGGCTTCACCCGCTTGGCCTGTTTGATGGCAGCACACGTCTCACAATCATGGATAACCTGAGATATACTGTCCATGGTTAAATCCACCCCTCGGTCTCGTGCCCACTTATAGGTGGCATCTCTACCCTGATGGCCTGAGGCATCATGGGCCCATCGCGCTAGGAACAACTCCCCCTTGTGTTGCCAATCTAAATCTATCTTTGACACCCCTATCTTTGCAGCCTGATCTACCTGCTGATTGTTTTGCTGTTCTTCATTAGCTCTACTCTTGGGGACATGAGCATCTACATGGCGAACCTTCACAGGCAGTTTCTCTACCCGGGTAGCAATGTCTTTCCATTCTTCAGCAGCCCAGATTGGTTTTCCTCGACGCTGCCAGTTAGCCCCTTTCCACCTCTCCAGCCATCCCCACAGAGCATTGGCTACCATCCATGAATCAGTATAGAGGTAAAGCTTCGGCCACTTCTCCCTTTCTGCAATGTCTAGGGCCAGCTGAACGGCTTTGAGTTCAGCAAGTTGACTTGATCCACCTTCTCCTTCAGTGGCCTCTGCGACCTGTCGTGTGGGGCTCCATACAGCTGCTTTCCACTTCCGATTCATCCCTACGACGCGGCAGGAACCGTCAGTGAAAAGAGCATAGCGTGTTTCCTCTGCTGGCAATTGGTTGTAGGGTGGAGCCTCTTCAGCCCGTGTCACTGGTTCTTGTTCTTCGTCTGTGACACCAAAGTTTTCACCTTCAGGCCAATTTGTAATCACTTCCAAAATCCCAGGGCGATTCAGTTTACCAATACGGGCGCGCTGCGTGATGAGGGCAATCCACTTGCTCCATGTAGCACTGGTGGCATGGTGGGTAGTAGGAACCTTTCCTCTGAACATCCACCCCAGCACCGGTAGTCGGGGTGCCAGGAGGAGTTGTGCTTCTGTACCAATTACCTCTGAGGCAGCTTGGACTCCTTCGTAGGCAGCCAAAATTTCCTTCTCTGTTGGGGTGTAGTTGGCTTCAGACCCTCTGTAGCTCCGACTCCAAAATCCCAGTGGTCGGCCTCGAGTCTCCCCAGGCACCTTCTGCCAAAGGCTCCAGGACAGACCATGGTTCCCGGCTGCAGAGTAGAGCACATTCTTGACCTCTGGTCCCGTCCTGACTGGGCCAAGGGCTACTGCATGAGCAATTTCCTGCTTAATCTGGGCAAAAGCTTGTTGCTGCTCAGGGCCCCAATGGAAATTGTTCTTCTTGCGGGTGACCAGGTAAAGAGGGCTCACGATCTGACTGTACTCAGGAATGTGCATTCTCCAAAAACCTATGGCGCCTAAGAAAGCTTGCGTCTCCTTCTTGTTGGTTGGTGGGGACATAGCTGTGATCTTGTTGATGACATCCGTAGGAATCTGACGCCGTCCATCTTGCCACTTCACTCCCAGGAACTGGATCTCTCGAGCAGGTCCCTTGACTTTGCTCCTCTTGATGGCAAAACCGGCTTTCAGGAGAATCTGGATTATTTTCTCTCCTTTCTCAAACACTTCTGCTGCCGTTTTCCCCCACACAATAATATCATCGATATACTGTAAATGTTCTGGAGCCTCACCCTTTTCTAGTGCAACCTGGATCAGTCCATGGCAGATGGTAGGACTGTGCTTCCACCCCTGGGGCAGTCGATTCCAGGTGTATTGCACTCCCTTCCACGTAAAGGCAAACTGAGGCCTGCATTCTGCTGCCAGAGGAATGGAGAAAAACGCATGAGCAATGTCAATAGTGGCATACCACTGTGCTGCCTTGGACTCCAGCTCGTACTGGAGTTCCAGCATGTCCGGCACAGCAGCGCTCAGTGGTGGAGTCACTTCATTCAATGCTCGGTAGTCCACAGTCAATCTCCATTCTCCTTCAGATTTACGCACAGGCCAGATGGGGCTGTTGAAGGGTGAGTGGGTTTTGCTAACCACCCCCTGGCTCTCCAGCTCACGAATCAGTTTATGGATGGGGATCACGGCATCTCGATTCGTTCTATACTGCCGGCGATGCACTGTCGAGGTCGCAATTGGCACGCGTTGCTCTTCCACCCTTAGGAGCCCTACTGCAGATGGGTTTTCTGTCAGTCCAGGCAAGGTGTTTAATTGCTTAATGCTCTCTGCTTCTACAGCGGCAATTCCGAAGGCCCACCTGAATCCCTTCGGGTCTTTGTAATAGCCGCTCCGGAGGAAGTCTATGCCCAGAATACATGGAGCCCCTGGGCCGGTCACAATGGGATGTTTCTTCCATTCCTTCCCAGTCAGGCTCACCTCAGCTTCCACCAGGGTCAGTTGTTGTGATCCCCCTGTCACACCGGCAATGAAAACAGGCTCTGCCCCCACATATCCCGATGGTATTAACGTACACTGTGCACCAGTATCCACTAAAGCGTTATATTCTTGTGGCTCTGATGCGCCAGGCCATCGGATCCACACCGTCCAGAAAACACGATTTTCCCATGCCTCTACCTGGCTAGAGGCAGGGCCCCTCTATGCCTGATTATCCTTCTTTCCTTGGGCATATGTCTTGGAGGTTCCCTCAAGGGGATCAGATGTGTCATCATCATACCTGGCTGTTCGGCTACGGGCAACTGGGGCTGCTTTCCTTTTCTGACCTTCCTTCAATTCACGCACCCGTTGTGCCAGAACAGCAGTAGGCTTCCTATCCCATTTCCTCATGTTTTCTCCAGACTCACGCAAGAAGAACCACAACTCAGCTCGTGGGGTGTACCTTCTCTCCCCAACAAAGGAACGTCTGCGTTGGGTGCCAGGGCCTCTAATTTGCACAGCTGAGATTTGGAGGAGGTCCTCCTTAATCTCTTCCCTGAGTTTCTTGCGGCTTTCCTCTATTTTTCCTTCTAATTCCTGCAGTCGTGTCTCCACAGCTGCAATTCTGGCATGGGTCGGGCCATGTACAGCATCCGCATATGCCCGAAGCTTCTTTGCCATATCAAGCACAGTCTCATATACCTCCTCCCGCTTCATGATTGCTAGAGCAGAAGCGTATTCAGGTGGCCCAAGTCGCACCAGTTTTCTCCACATTACAGGTGTGCATGGTACAAGGTCCGGATTCCTAACTGTTATGTCTTCTGAAAAAATGATCTCCACCACTGCCATCTCCCTCAGGCGCTGGATCCCCTGTTCTATGGTCTTCCATCGTGTCTGCTGGACATAGAGGTCATCGGCACACAGATATCTTTGTGCTACGCTGTCCAGGACCCGTTCCCAGAGGCTTTGAGGGCTAGCGCCCCTCATCATGCCTTGGTCGATGACAGGATCATGTGACAGGGACCCCAAATGCCTTGCTTCAGTGCCATCCAGAATGGTAGCCTCCCCTGCCGCATCCCAAAGGCGGACCAGCCAACTAATTATAGATTCGTCGGGCTGTCGCCGATAATCCTTCCTTAGGCCTCGGAGGTCCTTCAGGGAGAAGGAATCAATATTAGCCTCTGATCTGGTGCCACTTGCTTTGACTCCTGATTTTATGTCAGGAGGTGTTGAGGGTCCTTCTCCTGCATCGTACTCATCATTGTCATCCACGGGTCGATCGGTCTTCTCTGTGCACTTTCCACTTCGTGTGCTAGTAGCCACGGCCATTGGTTGAGGCTTACAGTCTGGTTTAACTACTGGGTTCGAACCTGGGCTGTTGGCTGCAGCCTGAGTGACTGGGATTGCTGCTGGTTTATCTCCCTGCCCCCCTTCCTCTGTCTGCTGTCCTACAGTATCGAGCAGAGTACGATAAGCATATGCCAGGGCCCAGCTCACTGCAATGATCCTTTTCTCCTTGGGGTTATCCTGGCATTTCCCTTTCAGATACTTGGCCACCTCAGCTGGGTTCTGGATGTGTTCGGATGGAAAGTCCCAGACTACAGGATCAGAAAACTCCTTTAAAATTTCGCCCATATCCTCCCATTTCCCGCACCACTCAGGATTTTTCACCCTTGGTTGTACTCCTAAATCAGAGGTCTCACCAGCCCCTCTAGAAATCTCAGCCTTCATCTTATATAAACTGCGGACAGTATAGAGAAAGGTTATTAAATTAAATAACAGAAAGATGGTATCCTTGGCAGTCAGGGAGGACAGGACATTTCCTAACAGAGATGTAAACAATTCGGAGGAGGAAAAGGAAAGCAAAGGCTGAAGAACCTCCTCCCCCATAACAAATTTAGCACACAGCCACAACCACGAGTTATACATTCCTGGAGCCGATAACAACATTTTTAATAGCCCCTTGCAGAGTATTACAGCCAAGCCCAGCCCGATAAATATTCTCGTTAGTGCCCCTCTGCTACAAAAGCTACGTATTAGGGACAATACCGGAGCTACTTCTGGATAAGAAAATAACTCCAGGGACCATAAAGCGATCAAAACTTCGAAGAACCCTAATGACCACAAATAGAGGCAGGCTTTCACTCCCAATGACATCATAACTTTAAAGAAAGACATACCAATATTCCCGCAGAACGGTTAAAGCCAAAAATATTATTAGAATAAAGTTTTTTCCACTTTGTCTGGGCCTCCCCGTACGGGCCACCAAATTATTTGTCCTGGTTTTGGACAAATTAGGGGAAAACACCTCCAAAGGAGCCCCCTATAGGAAACCAAACCCTCCGCAACCTCCCCCCCCCACCACCGGGTTCGGGAGGAATTCCTTCAGAGGGGAAAGTGGAAAAAACTTGTTTATTAAGGCACAACGAAAAAACACTCCCCAGCACAAGAGAAATAGCCCAAGATGACCACAGATGTTTTCACCAGTCCAAGGGGGTTGAGCTCTATCTCTCTTCGCCGCAGAGGGTACGCAGCTTCTTTCGCAGACCCCGGGGGAGCTCCTGCCCGGAGTAGGTCCGATGTCTTCGGGGGGGGGGGGGGAAGGGAGCAACGGAAACCGGGAAAAAGGGAAAAAAAAAAAAATGGCCAAAAAGCAAGCCAGCGAAAGGCAGAGAAAAAAGAGAGGAAAGCAGAGCCAGCAAAGCATGCAGCCAGCAGCAAGCAAAGCAGCAAGCAAGCTAAGCAGCAAGGCAGCAGCCAGCCCGGGGGTGGGGGGGGGGAAGGAAGACAAAACAAACTGAGGACAGGGAACAAAAACCACGATTGGGATAATGAGCATGAAAATGTCCTGTCCCCACGACAGGGAAATAGTTCATGCTTTGCAGATATGTGCTCTTCTCAGTGGGGAGATGTAAACTTGAGCTGCAGGAAATATTTTGGAACATTGATTTTGAGTGACTACTAACCAGGATTTAGGGGAAAAAAAAGAGGCAATAGAAAACAAAGTCTTGTTACTTTTCTTGACCTGTTTTTAAATGTCATGTTCATATCTAATATTTGTAGTAATGTCAGATAAGCTCCAATAGCAACATCCATTTACGAGACGAGTAAAATTTAATGGTATTGGTAATCACAATAGTAGGTGGTGTGGTTTATTTCTGTGCATAAAGGCAGACTTTCAGTGAGCTTGTTTTGTACAACTGTAGCCTTATAAAGGGCACAAATTGTGATGCCACTATCTGTGGATATTGCTGAAACTTTGCTTGTTTCCCCAGCTTCTTCCCAGGAAGGAAATTGCTGTATTACGGATAAAGAAAAAAAAGCTGTATTTGGTAATGCTGGGTCTTTGACATGAAAAGTGTATTATTCTTTGCTAGCACTTGCATGAGGGTTTAGGCTTTCAGGTATTCTGCATCGTAACACACTTTTTACTTGGTCCTTGTGATAGTTTGGCAAACCTTCTTCACTTGGTGACCCGCAGATCAAATTTAGCTGTTTGACAGTACCTGGAACTTTTAACTTTAAGCAGCATTGTGGCAAACATATTTGTATTGCAATTATTATTCATGGTTAAAAACTGTTAACAATTTCTTTGTATAGTGCTGCTGTATTTATTTCTATTATTTTGCTAATGAAAATTATTCTGTATTTAAAGATTTTTGTCCTTGAATGTGAATATCAGAGTAACAGTTTAAATACTTCTGAATGTTCATATTATAATTTTTTTCTGCGAAGAAACTCACACAATGGGTTACTTTTAATTGCTTCATCTTATTTAACTTTGGTATGAAAGTGTCAATTTTTTATGTCATTTGTAAATCATAAGAAATAAAATATTTAACAATAATTGTCATTGCAGTGACTTCTTGCTGATTTTTGTAATTGGTATTAAGGTGCAAAGAAGGCTGAAGAGCTTGGTATGTAGAAAAAGATTTTAAAAATGCAGGTTTTCCATTGTTCAAGTGTTAGATGTAAGGGAGTAACAGTTTTGTCATTGGCTGTAGCTTGCCTGTGACCAGCTCTTGCAAAAGTACAAAAGTAGTAGTATCAATTGACTCTGACAATGGGAGTTCAAGTAGCAATTGCAGACCATCTGCAACGTCTTCTAATTTCCAACCTCAGAGCTGATGGCTGCATTTTAGGTTACACTTTCAGCAAGTATTATGCTGAGTGCCACAGACTGAGGGCAGAGCTGCTTTCAGAAGAATGGTTCATTCCTTGACAGTTTTGAATTCTGACCACAGGTATCTTTATGGAGAACACTGCCTGCAATTTCCCACACTGTGCATTGGCTTTTAAACAGAAAGGAGCCATTTACCTGTGTTTCCCATATGCTTTATTTCATGTACTTTCTCTTAGCCCAGTGGCATTTTCTTGCATTGATACTCCTTACTCTCTTTTTTAATAGTCCTTAGTCACTCTATTTTGCCTCCTTCTCTGGAATGTAACTTCTTTCATTTACATTTATTTGAAGTTTCTTTGCTTCCTCTTAATTATCTTATTCAGATATACATCTCCCCCGAGTTTTTGTACATCTGCCTAGTAGAATGTCTCTTTGTAGCCAACTTAGATCTTCCCTAGCACATCCAAATGCCACTTGCAGCCTTACCAGTGAGCTAAATGAGAACTGGATAGCTGGATTGTGTTAGCAAGCTTCTTATAAGGAACAATTAGGAAAATGCAGAGGAAAGAGGAAAAAGAAGGAGCAGAAATTGGCCGAGTTTTTAAGGAAAACTAGTGCATTTTGAAAACCAGCAGAAATATCTTCTTCATAAACTTACGGTTTGATAGATTGCAACCCTGGATATTTACTATGGGAAAGAAAAAAGACCAGGTATCTAGAAAAGCAAGTATTTAAGAGAGCAACCATGAAAAAGGGAGATAAACGATCAGGCCAGGTTTTATCCTGGGGAAAAAAAAAAACCAAACTGTAATTGGTTAATTTAAAAACAGTTTGTCATTTTTTGGACCAGTATTTCCCAAATGCTTCTTTTTTTCAAGTGGATAGATGTTGCTTCCAGACCCTGGTTAGTGGCTGGTACCTGCCTTCAGGGAGAACAGAACTGCTGGTCTGAATCTGTGGCAAACATCCAGAGCCTCTCATGCCAAGTGACTCCAAGCTAGGACTTGCCTGCATCTGACAAATGTTTCAAATATAGGAAAAGGATAACTGGAAGCCATACATATGAAGCAGTAAAAGATGAAGGTGAAATAAAAGTTCATTTGATTATAACTTACTTAGTCTTACCCTGTTACCCAGAGAAGTTGTGGACACCCCAACCATGGAAGTGTCCAAGGCCAGGAACAGTCTAGTAGACAGTGTCCCTGCCCATGGCAGGGGGGTTGGATGTAGATGGACTCTAAGGTCTCTTCCAACACACACTCATCAGACAGCCTGTTCTTCCATGCACTCACAACCCTGCAGCATCTAAAGTTTAAAGAGTGTATTGAGCATGTTCTGATCTCACTGGTCATTAATAGTGCAATGTGTTCATAATGGTTCAACATGTAGTTATTTTAATAACTCTTGAGTATTCAATTCTAAAATAATTTTTCAAGTAAATTAAGCAGTAATGACTTCACTATTCAATGAGATGCTTCAAAGTTAAGGCTAATATAAATAAATTATACAAACAGCTAAAACTAGGTGGAAGCTTATCTCTAAGATTTCTGTCTGCAGTACCCTTAAACTGAATCAATGTGGTTTTGCAGTTGTAGATTTATCAATATTACCTCAGTAACTTCACCTACGTAAAGCTCTGTTAAAAAAACTTTCAAAATACAGCCACTAACAGTGTCCTGATTAGCACATCACCTTGGAGGATATGCTTGTAATGTGTTCAGTGTACTGAAAACAACAGGAAAAAATTCATTAATATATTAATTTATTTCATTTCAGTTTTAGTTCAATTGAACATCAGAGCAGACAACTTTTTCCTTTGTGACAATACAGGGAATTTTTGAAACACTGTATTTCCATATTTTACAAACTATGTCTGAAAAATCAGATTATGGTTTCAAACATATTACTGTATAGTTTGTCAGGGAAGAGGCTACAGTTAGGAACTCAGCCTAGGGCTTTAGTATAGTTTATTATTTCAGATACACTTTTCACTTAATAATATATTAAAAAATAGAGCTTTAGAAGAAAACATGATTTTAAGTCATGTCATCACAGTGTTGGGTAGCTAGAGACATTACTTAGTATAATAAATATTTATGACAATCTATTAAGAATTCACAATATTAGATTTTAGTCTAGGTATAGATCACTTATATTTTGTCTTTAAACAAAATTCATTACCTGCAATTTGAAGTATAATATATACACAGGTTCCAATACAAATGGTGGAAAATATATATTTTCTCATAGAAAATATAACTGTGATGTTGTGGACAATTTCTAAATTAACACGTCCTTATCTCTGCCACATACATTACTCAAATTTTCCCTAGGAAATATTTTGTTGTCCATTACATCACAAGTTCGTATTTTTAAAAAAAGTTGATTGAGAACAATTGAACTACTGCAATATGATGTTATGTCTTAGACATACTTTTTGATTTCATCGTAAAGTACTAATACAAAAGCTCCGCCCATGCCTCTCAACACATTCGACCAGGCACCCTTGAAGAACGCTTTGGATCCTTCGTCTTTAGCTATCTTCCTCCAGCAATCAATTGTGCCCTTATACATAATATCAGCTGTGGAAATAAACACAAAGGTTAGAAGGCTTGAAGTTATACAGCAAGTATGTTTCAAATGTTGTATCTTTAAAACAATAAGGAAGACACAAAGTACAGCTGAGGATTTAAAATTTAGTAATCAATTAAGGAAAATTAATTCTCCATAGGAAATCAAGTAATTTCTCAGTCCTATAGATCAACATGATAGAAATAACCAGCAAGGTGTTCCCTGTAGGTTTTTTAAAGACTCCAATGAGGTTATTAATTTTCCGTAAGACAAAAAAATACCCAGTATCTCTTATCTTATCCTGATGAAGAGAAACTTTCTGAAGCCAGAACCAGAGGAGCACTTATTCTTACCTCCCTTTCGGCCCGACTGCATCATCATCCTACGTCGCACAGTATCAAAAGGATAAGAAACCAGCCCTGCCACTGCAGTGACACTCTGGGCAATCATCCAGCTCACTATGATGTGCACATTCTTTGGATCAGGCAACATACCTGTCATCAAGAACAAATGAACAGAATCAGTACAGAGGGAAAGGGCTGTGGGAAACATGGCTGTGGAAAGAATAATCACCCACCAACCCCGGAGTCAATCCAAACCCAAGGCATTTCAGAACAGCAAGTAGAGGGAGGCACGAATGCACATCAGAAACACCTGTGCACATTTCTAGCACTGCACTCAACTGGTGCTGAGCCAAGCCCTGCTTGTCCTTGTATTGCCAAGTGCCCTAGAGTGCCTTTACTGAATGGATCTTCCCTTGCAGTCACTCCTCCATGCACTTCTTACCCTTGGCCGTATCGTATACCCCAAAATAGGCTGCTCTGTAGATGATAATGCCCTGGACAGACACACTAAATCCTTGGTACAAGCCCTTCAAGCCATCAGACTTAAAGATCTTCACAATGCAGTCGCCCAGGCCAGAGAACTCCCTCTCAGCGGCTCCTTTGCCCACATCAGCCGCCAGCCGGGTCCTGGCAAAATCCAGCGGGTAGACGAAGCAGAGGGAGGTGGCTCCCGCGGCACCCCCGGACGCAAGGTTTCCTGCGAAGTAGCGCCAGAACTGCTTGTGCTTGTCCACTCCGCCCAGGAAGATCTGCTTGTACTTGTCCTTGAAGGCGAAGTTAAGGGCCTGGGTGGGGAAGTACCGGATGACATTGGCCAAGTTGCCTCTCCAGAAGGAGGCGATGCCCTGCTCCTTGGGGATGCGGACTATGCAGTCCACGATGCCCTTGTACTGCTTATCGGCCGTGATCTGTTTGCTGGCATGCTGGACCTGCAGGGAGGAAGGAGGAGGACGGCACGGTGAGAGACGGGCACCGCAGGGTGACCCCGCACGCTGAAGGGCACGGACGGGGCCGCCCTGCTCCCGCCACCACGAGGCGGTGCTGAATGTCCCGGGCAGCGTAACCGGAGCCGGCCGAGCTCCTTCCCATATTTAGTCACGCCGGGCAGCGCCCGCCGAGCCGGCACCACCTGTGGCGCGGTACCGCCGCCCCCCGTCGCCCCCTCACCTGCAGCAGCAACTTCACTCTCTCGATGGGGGCGACAGCCGTCTTGGAGACGGCGGCGGCGATCCCGCCGGCCAGAAAGTCCTTGACGAAGCTGAGCGCTTGGTCACCCATGCCGCGAGCCGGTCCGACAGCCCCGACCGGAGAGAGGCAACGAGCGGACACTTCCCCACCCCGCCGGACAAATGTCCCCGCGGCCCGCGCCGCCCCGCTTATAGCCCGCGGCCTCTCGCGATAGGAGGAGGCGCCCCCCCGGGCCGCGGGCATTGGCTGCGGCCCGCCGGGCCCGCCCCGCCATGCTCCCCGAGCGGCGGCCGCGAGGGACGCGGGGCCCGGGACGTTTAAAGGGCAAATTAAAGTTATCTGGTGCCTGCTGGGGAACGCGGTGTCAGAGCATGTGCCCGCTGTATTTATAGCTCCCGGGAGGCACCGGAGGGAAGATGGGGAGCTGGCAGGAGCGCTTCAGGCTGCGTTAACCGTTCCGTGCAGGCGAGAGGCAGCGGCTGAGGGCTGAAAGCCTTCCCGGAGCCAGCTGAGAGTGCTTTAAGCCTTGCCCTCATGCGTGTGCATTCACGCAGAGAGGGGCCACGGGTGTCGTGCCCAACAGCAAAGCTCCCCAGGGATGCAGTGGCAGCCTGGAAGGTGCTGCTGTGTTCATAGGCATCAGTGACCAGAACTGGACTGGAACTCTCTCGAGTTAAGGCCAGAGAGCTGCTTCATGCTGTACGCAATGTGTGGAACTTGAAGGCATCGAGGTCTTTAAATACCCCAGCATGCTCTGGGACTCGGCTTTCCCGAGGAGGAGACAGCGTGCCTTTCTGCATTATACCCTCATTTCACCCCTGCAAGGTCAGACCCTCGCAAGACCCACAGGCAATCCCCTCTTCAGAGAGAGAGTGGGAGGGAAGGATGGGAGGAGACTGTGGGAAGCACATGCCCAGGCGTGCTGAAGTTGCTTGGCTGGCACCAAGTGTGAAAGAAGAGTAAAGGCTGTAGTGAACCTCTGCCTTTATGCAGCATCTGGTTCTTAGAAAAATGTTTGAGTCTCAAATGAAGATGAAATGGCTCCCCCATTAGTTTCTCATCCTTACCTGTTTCTCATCTGTTCTTTCTGGCTGACCCCCATAAGAAAACAGGAGCTTATGATTCATTGTTGGGTGGCTTAGTTGTGTGGAATAGTTAATGTAAAAGGCAATGCAGGAAGGTATAGATACATACCAGGGAGTTTGCCTTACAGAGCTAATAAGACAGAAAAATGTTATACCAAGGAACTCATAAGGGTCTCTTTTGATTTGGTAATATGGTATCAATAATGAAAATAGAATTCATCTTAATGTAGATGCTAAAATCTTGGCTGTTCAACAAAGAGACATTCTTTACAGGGCAGTGCATCTCTTCTCACCTATGTGTTTGTTAGCATGAGTCAATAGGATGGTACATTTGATTCCCTGTCTCTCCTTCCATCTGCTGCTCTTAGGTCTGTTGAGATCTCTTCTCATGAGCCTCAAGTGTGAGAAGTGGATGCCAGCTGTGATTTCCAGAAGCACCCTTTGTACCTTGGCCTCCTGAGAAGATGGAGCCTTTGCTCAGCTTCTAAGAAAGGTGAAGAGAGCCTTCCCCTCCCCCAAGAGATATTTCCCCAAGCAAGGACCAAAAGCAGATGCACAGGGGAAGCATAGGGGATCACTAGAATTAGACTGAGTTGAAGGGAGTTTTGTTTAACATATGTGGCTGCCTGCTACCTTTGACCTTTCCTTTTTTCCCCTCATACTTCACTCATCAGGCCTGGTGTCTCCTCTTTTCACAGGAAAGCAAACAGCCCTTTAACATTTCGAGGCTACTGCTGCTGGTTTCACACAGATCTTGGGGACAGTGATGCTCACAGCTGCTGCCCAACTACCCAGACTGATAAGGTCTCCTTAGGGTGTGCACTCAGGTGTTAACCCTGCTGACTGGGGTATAGTGAGTGGGAGATGGGAGAGTAGTGGTGGGATGCTGCTGGGGAGGAAAGGCAGTGGGGGTCTGAAGTAAGACTGGAGTGGGAGTCTAGCCTGAAAGGATTGTTTGCCAGCCCCTTTCCCACCATCTTTGATTTAGATTGGTGGGGGGGGTTTACTTTTTTTTTTTTTTTGTTCATTTAAATTGTTGGGGGTTTTAAAATGCCATTTTAAGAAAGTCTTTATCACAAGAATTCTAGATAGTTTTTGAAGTTATTGTTGGTTATCAGCGCCACATTCACAGAGATTGTTTGATCTGATATTTCTGTAGCAGTAGTATTGTTTACCCTTAACTGCCAATATTCAAAGAAAGGATTGCATAGTGATTGAGTTGCCACTTTTTCTGCTTCTGCTCTCCCTTCTCTGAGCCCAGATATCTATTTCCAGGAGAGACTGTTTCCAAACAGTTTTAACAAAAGCAGGGCTGGACCAGGACATGTATTGGCTACTTTGAGAGTTATTCTTAATTTGTTTGATTTTTGCTCCAAATGCCTGATTTGGATCTTTCCTATGTATGGTGTTGAGGGGGCAGTTTGCTACTTAGTGTAGAAGTTCAAACATGTCCTGTAAAGAATTTACTGCTAACTCTACCAGTACCTTGAGCATATGATTTTATAGGACTAGCTAGAAATGTCATCAGAAAAAGCTAAAGAACCTTTGGTTTTCATACAGTTAGTTAGTGTTTGTTATTCAATATTCTGATACTTTCCTAGAGAAATGGTTAAAACAGTTCTGAAAATGCAATCTCTCTGAATTACTGAAAACAATCTTTCAAGCTTCATCTTCCTTAGATCTTTGAAGCTTTGGATAGATTTTTTTTCTAGGCTGTTTGTGGGTACTCTGCACTGCTGACATAGCATAAAGACACTGCATTTTTTTTCTTAAAAATTCTGAGTTAAAAATAACCTAGATCTACATTTTTGAGAGAGATTAGTGACTGACTGCATTATGCTTTGGTATGTGAATAGCCAGCTTGAAACACTACAGAAGATCAGCTTTTCCAAAGTAGTGCATATCCTTGTTTACTTACATATCCAAGATACTGGAAACCTTAGCACTGAGGCTAGGCCAGACACAAAATGAAAACGTTTTTCATCGAAAGTCAGCAGTCCGAGCCTGATGGCAGACACAAGGGGGAGCACAAGGAATCGGTCAGTACATCCTGACTCCCAGCCTAGACAGTGGTGAGTAGACAGGGTATTGGGAAGATGCCAAGAAGAAATATGTTGGGGTTTTTTTCAGGATTTTTGGAGTTGTAGTAAGTCCTCATTTTTAAGATTGATGCATATTTGAAGTCAGAAAGAGGAGAGTAAGAGACCCAGAACAGAGCTAACTGAGGGTAAGAGCTGAAGAGGACTAATGAGGTTGATGATGACAAAGATGATCAAGAAGGACAAAGCAGTGTGAGCTTTGAGTTTGTTTTGGGCAGGTATTAGCGAGGGTTATTTTAGCTGGGGGTTGGTATTACCTGTCTTAGGAGCATATATTGAGCTGGAGAGAGGGAAAATTGGCCAGTAAGTGTAAGCAGCACATTGAGAAGTGGTAGTGCTGGAAATAGCAGTAAGAGTCAGCATAAGGTGTGTTTGTTTATTAGAGCATGTCTGAATTGTGAGGATGAGGAGTTGGAGGAGGGTCAACATTCCAGAAGAAAACTGAGGAAGTGGATAAAAATTAATATGAAATGGACCAGGAGTTCTATTGTAACAGGACAAGTATGAGACATAGAAGTAGGAGGGAAAAAATACCCGCCCTGTGACACAAGGAATAAACTTGTAGGAAGTGAGCATATATTTCCTTTGGCAAGGATTTGTGCAGAAGATGTTCAGGAAGAGAGCTCTTGAAAAGTGCTTCATTTAATTTGGAAAAGTGGGATAAAAATTTATAAGGATGGCACAGCTGGAAAGGGAGACAATTAAATGGTTGTGGATGAAGTAAACCTGATCACAGATCACGCAGGAATTTGAGGCTGGGCAGACTGAGTTATGTGTTTGGCAATCATACTTCATAATTCACAAGATAGGAGTGGAGAGTAAGAAACAGAGCAATTCTGCAATCAGTTTGTGCTAGAAAAGAAAGATAAGGAGGAAGTGGTCTGAGATTGGATGGGATATTCTCAATCTGATGAGATGAAAATCATGGAAAGAGCAGGTGAGAGGATATGAGGAAGGACATGGCAGGTGAGGGAAAAGATCAGAGAAGAAGGATGGGATAACAGAGGTCAGGGGAAAAGCAATTCTTGCTCCAGACCATGTCAAAAGAATGGCTCTTTCAGGGGGCAGAATACTGCGTGAGAGGTGCAGGGGAAATAAGTGGGCCAAAGCAAGGAGACATACAGCTGACTGCTACAGAGTGCCACCAAGGACATCAGCATGAAGCTTGGAAGCTTCCTGAGGATGAGTGTGAGAAATAGTGAAGAAGGGAAGAAAGTCAGTTGAAATCACAGAAGGCTGATAGGAGGAGCTGGCTGACTGGGTGGCAGTTCTTCAGAGAGGAAAAGAGCTGAGATATTGCTCAAAAGCAGACAAAATGTGATGGAGATGGTGAGGGTAACCTCAGTGTGAGAATAAGGGCTGGGATGGGATGGAGAAAACGGAGGTCTCTGTAAGAGACTGAATCTGCAGAGAGTCAGGCAAGGGCTTCTAGAATGTGTGGACACTGGGATTTAATAGGTGTGTGGGAAGTATTCAACATGTATCTCCCAGCTGCAGCAAGTGAGGAGAAGAAAGGGGAGTGGACCAGGCAGAAGGATAGAACAGGAATACAAAAAGGGCCAACTGAGCAATGGTAAAGTCTTGAGAGTGGGAATAGAGCTTTCCGATGAAATGGTAAAGTCTTGAGAGTGGGGATAGAGCCATAGAACTAAACCAGCAACTATCTGGTACTTAAACCAGACAAGCACTGATTTCTGCTACTCTAGTTGTTTGAAGAATTACAATTGCAGTCTTTACTCTGAAATTAATTTCACTTCTCTATAGGACTGTACAGTAAATACTTGATATGCTGCAGACAGAATAACAGTTTTGCTAAGATTCAGAACTCCAGTGGTTTTTCCTCATAGGTCTCAACATACCTTGAGAACAAAAATAATCTTTTATGTCACAGGTGTTCATTACAGTGGGTAGTTAATGGATTCTACATGCTGTCATAAACATTTACAGTACTCTAGAATATCTATTAATTGATTGATTATTAATGCAGTCATGACATAAACATAACAGTACACATTACAGATTTTGGTAAACTCATAAAACAGAGGTTTTGTGGACAGTTTGCAAGCCATGTATGTGGACAGTTTGCAAGCAGATTAATGACTTGTTAGACTCCATAATAGTTAATTTACTATTTACTAGCTCTTCTTTGGTAAATAGATTTTGATATAAAGCATAACTCATTATCCTCAGACTGCATTTTGGAAGAAAAGACAAAGAAAAGTGAAGTGACTTTCTCAAGGTCATTTTGTTAGTGTGTGGTACAGCAAGGCATGAATAGAGCTTTCCAAGTTTTGCCAGATCTCTTTTGCACATGCCATTATATTAAAAGTCAAGATTATATTTGTTCTAATAATACCATTAAAACTTATTTAGAGCAAGCATAAAGCAAAATTTGAAAGCCTACTTTGCAGCTGAAAGGAACGTTGTACTTTTTCTTTTGGTATAGATCTCTGCAGAAAATAATTTCTTTAGTAATTTCCAAACATGTTTCATTACATGGTGAAATGTATATCCCTTCTTGGATTCAGTGATTTTCAGGTTTTGTGCTTCCAGAAAAAAATACGTGTTGAGAGGCTCTCTGACATTTTTTTAATTCGTTATTTTTTAAATTCTAGTTTAAATTAATATTACATGGAAGAAATGAGATCTGGATAGTGTTGTGTTGTTTGCAAAAACTGTGACCTTCAGGGCAAGGTTTGAATCTCAAGAAAAGTCTATACTTCCAGGATCTTAATTGTTATGTTTGATAGATACTTGAAGCTTCATTTTCCTAGTTACTACCTTGAAATATTCTATATGCTATCATTTTTTTGTCTTATTTTCTTGAGGTAGAAGTTGTGCTAAGAGATAATTAGCATTGTGCTTTGCTTTTCTACATGTTCCAGTTCATTGCCAGGGATGTGCTTGTCATGGTGTTCACCAGATCTCTTGGAAGGTGTGACAGCTGCAAGCAGTATCAGCAATGCCTGGACAGGTGTGTGATCAGAGCAAAGCCAAGCTATGGCTGAAGCCCTCTGTATTTTCCATAAGACACAATTTTCTCTTGCTGCTAGTGCGTAACACATCTTAGCAGTAACATTTCAAATGTGTTTTATGTCCTGATCAGGAAATAAAGTTCTTCACCAAGTTCTCCTGCTTACCTAGTGGGATTTTTAAAAAATGTTTGTTTGTTTCCAAACTGGAGAAATGCTGCGTTGTGTGAATGCAGAATTCAGACGCACCTGCTTAAGTTCCACGACCTAGAAGATAGGTCTGATTTGTTTTCAGAGCTTGGCAAAACAAAGCTACTAAAAAGTGAAAGTAATAATATAGACTTTTCTGACCTGAAGTTTACAATATGTTCTTCTTCAGAAAATCTTCTGTGTTGGAAGAATGTCTAGTATGAGACCCGGCCCTCTTTGCATGGTGCAACATTCTTTACATCATTCGTGCAATCCCCTGTGTAATGACTCTTGTGTTCAGCTTTCCATAACTCTAGTGACTCTTGCATAGTTTTCAATTGCCTGCCTCTTCTTAGAGTTGTAGGGATTTGTTCTTTCTTCTTAGGTCCACATAAACCAGTAATTACCATTTTAAATCATTCATACAACATTGGTGCAAGTCAGAGTATATGAGGAAATCTCATGTAGCGTTTTAAGTAGGGTTTTATTTTCTATTTTGCTCAAGCTTATTCTTCTAAATATTGTCTTAGTATAAATCTTAATGGGATAATGTAAGTCTTTGTTCAATTCAAGCTGGTCTTTGCTTTTTTCAGTACATCTTTTTATCATCCTTCATGTTGCAGTTTTTTTGGAGTATCTAAAATTATTTGAGTTGATCTTTTGTTTGTTTTGTTAATCTTCTGTTTTCTATTTTCTAAGTTGTTTCTGTGTGTGATTTTACTGCTCTAGGTATTTTAAAATCATTGTTTCAGGTAGACAGATTTGAATTGTTAAATTTTTAAGTGATTTATTTGTTTTCCATCAGCTATATATATCAGACAATATATCTGGTTATAATACAATAATTTTCTTTTTAATAAAAGTCTCAATATTGTTAGCCCTTGCTCAAGTTGTTGCCTCTTCATTTTCAGATATTTTGTAGAGTTTCTCATGCTGTGATTTTACTCCAGACTAGTCTTTCTTCTGTGAAATAATTCATAATAGTTCATAATTTTCTTGCTGACAGTAATTTTATTTTCATATGTTGTAGGAAAAACTGAAATGATTTCCGACAGTAGTATATATTTAACAGAATCACAGCTTTTTGCACAATCTGATAACTGCACTGCAAAAGAAAAACAAGGTAATAATATTTTTATAATATAGAAACAACTTCATACTTTAAATGTAGATGTAATTTTTATGCATACTTGCAATAGCTATTAGCACAACAGTTCTAATAAAATTTCAAGCTTATTTTCAAGTAAGTGAGAAATAAATACAGTGTATTATTTAGTGAATGAATCATCAGGTTTTTGTCATCCTACCCTGGCTGAATAGACCACAATTACATTGCTGTTATAATTCAAAATTGTGTTGATTATAATGCCAGAAATACTTTTTAATAAATTGAAATATCAATCTTTCTGTATTTTGCAAGAAAATGGCAAATTAAGGTCGGTTCCATGCCACACATTATTAAAATGCATGAAGGAAAAAGAAGGTCTGCTGAAAAGCCAAAATCCCAGCAAGTGGGATGCTGATATTGAAGACAACAATTGCCCTGCTAAAGAGTGAGAAAACTGAGTGAGAAAATCTTTAGATGCTAGAGTTTATGGGGTTTGTGGCATAAAAATACCCCCTTCATGGGGTATTTCAATGCTTCAAAACTCACTGGGGAAAAAATCTAGTTTGAGTCCCAGGTCCAAAAATTCCTTTGAATTTGATTTTTTCCAGATGAGCTGATATACAGGATATGAAAGGGAACAAATTATGGGGAGAAAAGCAGAAGTCAGGAAACAATTAGCTTATGTGGTATATTACATCAGCTTGATGAAGAAAACCAATCTGTATTTCATTCATTCCCAGAGAATGCCAGTTTCTGATTCACTGGGAATTCGGTTTAATACTTTCTTATAAATCTTAAGAAATAAATGACGATACTGTATTAACATTCATTCTTAAATGTTGCTGTATTATTTCAAATTGACATATGTATGTACGGTTATAGGTAGGTATGAATGAATATATGCTGTGAAATTTGCTTACAGTTCAACACTGTAAAAGGAATTGTCCTATTGCTCCATTTAAGTTCTTATTTTCTATTTTCCAGACACCTCTAAAGGGATAGAAGACAAGGGGTGTTCGGAGTATATATAGTGAGGAAAATTGAGATGTGAGGAACAATGGTGCAGACATGAAACAATCTTGAAATAGTCAGCCAGGGGTAAATTATCTGGACCTCATCAGTTACTTCCAGGATCATAGTGAGGGGGGGGTCACCCAGAAGCTGTGCGAGTCTACTGCTTCTTTGTGATTTGCCTTTCAGATGTTACAATGTTGTAGGTTGGCACCCTTTTTTCTGCATAGAACTAGACCAGCAACTCAGGTCAGAAGAAACAGTTCAAATAAAATAGATCTTTATGTAATTTAAAATATCTCTCTGGCTTCCATACATTTTCATCAATGCTATGCTTCATTTTTTGAGGTGTTTTTGAAGTTGTAGGCTTTCTTGTTCACTGCTAATAATCCACAGACTGAGAGAGCTAACGCTAAATGAGTGAAAAATTGTGAGACAGTAGTGTTGCAGGAACCCAGCAGCTTATTCTATACTTCAGTCTCCTGTTCTGCCCCTCACCTCTGCAAAATAAGATTAAAAAACCCAAATCACCATAACCAGAGCACTTCTCTTCCCCTTATTCCTCCACTTCTGAAACATCCTCAGTTTGAGAGAAGAAGAGAGCCCATTGATGTAGTTTTGGGAAAGCTATCCTAAAGCCGCGCACTTTCTCCTACTTGGCACAGCTTGGCAGGGGAGGTTGTTCTCAGTTTTGAGCAGCAGTGATGTGGATGGGAGGAGGTTGATTACAGCAAGGGATGAGAAGCATGCATTTACATAGTCTCCTTTTCCCTGCTACCTCTCCACTGTCCAGCAAGCATGGGTTTATTTTAGCATTGGCCTTCTGAGGCAGGATTAATTTTCCCCTGAATAGGTCAGGCTGGAGCAGAGCCAGGAAACACGGCCTTTCATAGCTGGGGTGACTCAGGAAGGCAGAGATACCTACTAAGTAGACAGGGCCTATAACTGCTGGGGCAATGCCCAGTGCAGGAGAAGTATCCTGGAATAACCTTTCTGATAAACAGCAGAAAAGTCCGTATGGAGTCTTTTTCCAGAAGCTGATGCCAAGCTGAACCAGGCTGTAGTGCTGCCCTCTGCTGTTTGCGTTCGGGGAATAAAGTTAGTCAGTGATGAAATCCCGCAAATCCAAAAGTATCACTAGGGAACCAGTAGCAGGTGACCACGCGCTTTCAGCCTCGCGTTTCAGGCAGTGCTTCAGCCAGCTGAAATGTTTCCTTGTATCTTCACTAACAGCTTTGATCATAGTAACAGAACATAGTTAATAGTTTTCTTACCACTTTTAGCGCTGGTAGGGCCCTTGTGGCTCTGCAAAGCAGCTTGTGACAAATCATGCTTTTTGGTGCGCTTGTTTGTGTTTCAGTGTGCAGGGGAGATGCAGAGAAAGAAATTCCCATCAGTAATTTAGATTTTTAAAACTTTGATATACTTATTATTATGTAGAATTATTACATTCCCTACTTAGACATATTTGATACAAAGTTGTATAGAAAGTTGCAACCATCTTGTCTAAATACATGGTACCTGGAGGTGTCCAGGACCTTTTTACCATAGCTAATCCATCAGGCAGCATGGAAGCAAAATGGAAGTAATCTGATATGTCATCAGAATTAGAGGGAATTGCCATTAAGGGGTATTTCCTGGCCCTGATGCAGTACACTCCTGATAGACTTGGAGCCTGTGTAGCCTTGAGCACTTGCACATCTGCAGATACCCCAGCAAATGTAAGATCTATGTTTAGAGTTCTGCTCTGGAACATAACAGCTGGGCTGGTTTCATGGCCCTAATGAAGTAAATGAGTTTGTGGTGTATGATTCCAGAAACTCACTACTTCACTTCACAAAAGAGGTGTTAATGTTAAGCTTTGATTCCATCTTAATGCTTGTATCTTTAAATGTGATATGCATGTTTCACTTTTTGATACTGATTTTAAAACACTTGCCTTCAATTTCTTTGTCACAAATATCCTGTCCCGACTGCGTGGGATTTTGACTTAGCTATCAATGTGCCTGTGGCTCCCTTTCAAAGGAAAGAAACTTTCATTTTACAACTAATAAAAAAATCTATAAAATCTAAATAAGTGCAGAACTAATCAGAACCTTGTGACTCAGCTAATGTTGTACAGTGATAAATAAAAGCAACTGTAGTAATTTTTCCTGTCAGCAAATCGACAAATTATTGTACAATGTGCAGAGGCTTGTGGTGACTTGTTTATGCAGGCAGTTAATGAATAATAAAATAAATAAAAGCTTCTTTCAAAATAGGTGAGTTAATTAATGATTTTTAGAGGTGTGATTTCAATTTGGGAAGTGGCTGTAACAGTGGGGCTGTGAGGCTGTTTATTGGCTTCCTCTGCCTTCAGCAGTGAGTACTTTGAATTCTGTTAGAGCAATCATTTTCTAACACTCAAGCATGCAACCTCAAACTGGACTTTAAAGGTGAGGACTTTTCTGCTTGTGTTGTAAACCATAATCAGGCCATAGCTTTGGGCCTGTTTGGGGGAAGACAAAGAACCAGTATAACCAGGATGTTTAACCTTCCACTTGGTTTACTCTTCATTTTTGCGATCATTTGGATTCATTTCCCAGGCTCCCAATAGCAGAAGAGCGAGACTATACCATTGTCTGACTGGGATGCTGATTTGTGCAAGCAATATTCACAGCTCAGCCAAGTTGGCAGGAGGACCTTGTTGAGTAGAATTAATCATATTGCCTTCTACAGAGCCCAGGTGTTTGGTTGGTTAGTATTTGATTCCATCACATTAGCATTTACAGCAGAAAACAATTCTAATGGAAGATAAAAACCAAATTAAATTTACTTGTAGTCTCAGAACTTGAGGATATGGGTTGGAAAAATCAGGAATGGGTAAAATCTGATTGTCTTTTCTTTCACAGATTTCACAGGGAAATGGGAGATGGGAAAATCAGTCCACCATCTGGTGTGACTGCAATTGAAGCAAAGTTGGCAAATTTGGTTTAGTCCAATTTTATTTCAGTCTTGGCCATATCCTGGTAAACATCTGTCCAGTCACGTTTATTTCATTTAATTTGTGACCCCTTTGTGATTGTAAACTGCTGAAGTTGCAGAAATCAAACAAGTCTGTGAAATTTGAAACACAGAAAAATCAGCTGTGATAGAAGAGAGGGATCCATGATTTGATGCTACCACATGAGCACCTTCTGAGATGTGTCAAGAAATCATGCATTAAATATGTGTGTATCCTTCATTTTATAGTTAGTGAGTTGACCTGTAGATAAAGGCTCTGTGAATATCTGCACTAGGACAGCTGAATTCCAGCCTGCACCAATCCTGCAGTGAAGGATTTGCTGAGAATTTGTGGGCTCCATTGCTTGGAAAGTGGCAGCATCACTAAGTTCATTTCAGGATGGGACATTTGTACAGACTTGCAAAGACCATCATCCTTCTTTTAGGTGGGTTTTGTAGTTCCCAAGTATTTGGATACCAGTGGATCGATCTCTTTTTTTGTTTACTGTTACTTTCAGTAGCTGTGCAGAGCCTCTTCCATCAGAGTGGTCTCAGTCCCTTACAGAGGCAAACAGACCACAAGTAGTGGAGGAATCCTCAGTCTTTAGCACCTTTGCACTCCTCTTGAAGCTGCTGGATAAATGGTTTAAGGAACCAATTTAGGTAGGTAAGTAACCAGTTTAGGTTACTTGGGGTTTGATAGCATCAGCAAAAACTGTATGTGGCTCTCAGGCTTTTTTTTCTTTTTTTAATTAAAAAAAAAATTAAATGCTTCTCAACTGGTCTTGTATGTTTCCTAGTGCAGTAAGCTTTGTTCTGGAAGAGTACTGGTCACAGAGGACCAGTTCAGAAATAATTGTTTAGTTTTATATATGCCAGCAAATGTCCTAAATAATTCATTACTGTGCTCAGTTGGTTGTTTGAGATCTCTGATATGTTGTTTATATAAGGCAGTATTTTTTTAAGGGCCATTAAGTCCTATGCCGTTCCTGAACAGTGTAGGCTGAACTTGTATGCCAGGAGGGGGGAGAAAATTTTTCACTTAACATGTAGGGTGGGTAACTTTCTTGAAATGGAATTGGACCCTTTCTCCAAGTGGAAGATGGACTCTGGTTAAAGTAATTAAATTTTTTAACTAACCTAGACCTCATTTGTTTTCAATGTGTATGAAAGCATTCTTAGTATTGTTTTGTCTTTTTTACATTTTTCTCAGGAATTACAGATAAATTAAAGGTGAATAGTGAGCAGGAATTTCAGAAAGTACTTGAATACCGATGAGAACTATTTTCCTTATCCAAAACAATCTCTCTGTGGGGACATAGAATTTTAACTTCCTCGGACTGTTTCCTTCAGCACCCTTTTTCATAGTGCCTACAGCTGAATGCATTCAGGCCATTTGTGTTTCTGTATAAGGGAAACTATGTTAAGTAACTGGATTATTTAAGGGGCAGGGAAATAATAGTTTTTTTCAGTTGATTTTTAATTTTCAAGCCACAAATGGACAGTCCTCTGCTACCTCGCCATCCTCAGTGTGCCCAACATACTGATGACCTGAAGACTAAAAATCTGAAAATCTTTTCATTATTCTTAGTTCAGTCATGTTGGAGATTCTTGTCCTTTGTTCAGGATGGTGCCATAGCTGTAGCTTCAAATATCCTGTATCTTTAAGGGGAATATTGCATTACCACATTTTATTTGTGCTTCATTCTGAGTTCAGAGAGCAGTTTCTGCCACCTGTCTCTAAGAGGGAGATCTCAACACTGCAGGAATGAGTTTGACAGCTCCTGATAATGCTTTGATTGCATAATCAAAGCATAATGGAGGTGTCAGCTTCATGGGAGTTATTAGTCGCCAGTTGATATTGCTTCAGTACAAATTTTCTTCTTTTTCAGCACTTTCCTGTAAGTTGCATTTATTTCAGATATGGAGGGTTTTATTGCTTTCAGTGTTTTCACAGCAACAATAGCTTTACATCAGGATCCTCTTAATCCTTTCAGCTGGAAGTCCAGCTGCACCCATCTTCTGGTTTTTCTAGCCAAGGAATGCCTGCAGATGGCTCACACTAAGTGCCTGAGATTCTTTAGTCATTTCCCTTGTTTCACTAGTGGACACTTGTGGGTGTTGTCCTGAACAGAGGGGAGTCACTCAGAGTGGAAAGTAACAGATGCTGATTGGAAGAGATGCACTTCCTGCTACCACAGATATAACTGAAGTCCCTTCAAGACTGTGGGGGGTGTGAAACTGTCCTGTCAAACAGCTTAGAAACTAAGCTGGTGTTCACAGAGAGCTTTCTTCTGTGTTCACCTCTGGAAATAGATTCCTTTTTTTGCATTGCTTATTCCAGGCTGGGAACAGGAGGCTCTGCTGCACCTCCTACAGTCCACTTTCAACAAGGAAATAGCAGCTGTCTTGGTTGTCATAAGTAGCTATAATTCTTCATTGTTTCCTTCTACCTCACTTTTCCTTTGGGTATATTTAAAGACCTGCTTGTCTTGGAGGTGCCTGTTCAGTACATTGGTGCATGATCAGTGGAGCAGAAGAGTGGCACTGGACTGTCTGTTCTGAAATGTCTGTCTGGTATCTGCTATGATAAGCTACTTGGATGGATGTGATGGGTTGGCCCTGACCAGCATCTAAATATCCACACAGCCACTCAGTCATTCCCAGGCAGGACAGGGGAGAGAACAGGAAGAGCAAAAGTTATAAAACACTTGGGTTCAAGTAAGGATTTTAGTAAGTGAAAGAAAAAATGTGAAGGGATGCAAAACTGCTGTCTCTGAGCAACAGCTACAATGGCTACCTTGGGAGACAGCCCCCTACACCCAATTTTTAACACTGAGCATGATATTATATGGTGTGGAATAATCCTTTGGCCAATTTGAGTCAGCTGTTCTGGCACTGTTCCCTCCCCACCTTCTTGAGAGAACAAGATATAACAGCTTTAAATTGAAAGAGGGCAGGTTTACATTAGATATTGAGAAGAAATTCATTACTGTGAGGGTGGTGAGGCACTGGCAGAGGTTGCCCAGAGAAGTTGTGGATTCCCCATCCCTGGGACTGTTCAAGCCAAGTTGGAAGGGGCTTTAAGCAATCTAGTATTGAGGCAGGTGTCCCTGCCCATGCCAGGGAGGTTGGAACTGGATGATCTTTAAGCCTCTTCCAACCCAAACTATTCTATGATTCTTGTGCCTGCCCTCCCCAGACCATTCACTGGAGGGCATCAGTGTGAGAAAAAGAGAAAGCCTTGATGCTGTGCTGTGCAAGCAATGTTTAACAATAGCCAAAAGACTGGTATGTTATCAACAACACTGTTTTAGTCACAAATCCAAAACACATATGGGCTTTCATGAAGTTAACTAAATTCCAGTCAGACATGGTAGAACACAGCTTCTTTACACTAATTCATAGTAGAGCAGGAGAGTTTCGTGGATGGCAGTGGATCCTGATGACTCAGTGACAGCTCAACTCTTTCTCCCTTCCCATCATATGTTCCCCATCTCCTCTCATGTCAGCACTAGCAATTGTGCAGTCTTACAAAAACTGAGTTTTCAGCACGTCCTCAATAGTGAGTCAAAGCTGTTACGTAGGCAGGGAGCTGGGAAAAGTGACAGACGTGACCTTTCTGCAATAGACATGTCGGTTTGTGACATAGCTGGGTGGTTGTTACACAGTGGTTATGCTTCTTTATTCTTATATACCCCTAATTAATCTCCCTCACCTCCACGTTGCTCCTTCTAAATGTCTGCACTCACCATGAGGTCTGTAGCTCCTACTTCAGCTTCAGAGCATTTAGCTAGAGAAAACTATATATGCAAAAAAGGATCCAATGACTTGGTTCTCTGAAGCTATGATGCATGGATCTCTCATTAGCAGTTAACTAGAAAAAGAAACATAATATTTAATGTATGGTATAGAACTAGATATAAAAGTCACTCATATATTTTGTATGTCAGCA
Source organism: Vidua chalybeata (assembly GCF_026979565.1). NCBI lineage: Eukaryota > Metazoa > Chordata > Aves > Passeriformes > Viduidae > Vidua > Vidua chalybeata. Next base: position 38,983,510 of record NC_071533.1, read on the forward strand.
CAAGATAGAGGAGATTAATGTTTACTTTGTGTGGTTTTTCTTAGGGGGTGATTAGAATAGATATGGAGTATCACCACGTTTTCCAACATATGTGGGAGGGTTGCCCTATAAAGTTCCTCTGCTGAAAAAGCAGAGTGCCATTTTTGGAAAGTCCTGGCCACTAGATGGCAGGGTGCCCTTTGGATAAAGGAAGCACTGGGCTGTGTTGGACGCTAATTTGCTCTCAGCGTCCAAACCTCTTATTGAGATTATCATTGAGATTATCAAGAGTTTTGCTGGAATGAGGAGCGCCTGCAGCTCTGGAGAGATCTCTAGTTATGTTATGGCCCTTTGACAGTACTAACATGCATTTTAAAATTTTCCCTAGTAAAATAGAGACCTAATTGAATTCTGCCAAGGTTGACACAATAAAATAATAAAGAAAAGCTGCGATTTAACCACAATTAAACCATATGTTAGTAATATGTTGGAGAAATCTCTGCCTCTTGTGCACGTGCTGTTTTTACTGTGCCAGGTTCTGGAGTACTCAGTCCTTGGTGTGAATTCAAAAGAGGAGACTAGCCCAAGTTGTGACCTTGGAATCTGGCTTTAAATAGTTCAGACTGACAGTTTGCTGCAGGTGGAGGATCCAGTTAGCATTTAGAAAATTTAAGGGCTTTAATTTTCACTCTTTCACACCAATTTCATCTTGGATTAGTTCTTCATCTAATAAATTCAACTGAATGAAACTTGTGTAATGAAGCTAAGAAACCATAGGGATACTTATGTTTAGAGTGTAATTATTACGGTATTCAGAACATTAAGACGAGGAATTTGTGCACATTTACTATCCCAAATATAAATCTGTATCTGGGGAAGTTGTGTGTAACACCCCTCTATTCTGAAATGGAGCCCTAAACATTGCTAAATTGAAATGACCACACTAAGATCAGGTCCACATCACCGAGTCTGTGAGCTAATGAGGCGTGAAGGTAAAAGATTCACCAAACTGGGTGTTTAGGCATGGTTTTTGTGGCATTACACTTCCTTATTAGCATATCCAGAAAACTTCTAGTGAAATTCTCAAAATTTTGAATTTTTATCTTTTTAGTGGATAAATAGCTAATTTTTATATTAGTTGACTCATTTAATAAGTATAATGATAAGTTAACATTGACTTTATCAGGGTATATGATCTTATTAACAAAATTCCTCAAAACTAAGTAAACTATTTAACAAAAATTACAGCATTTTCAAGTTTATATTTTGTGGTATTTGAAATTGATTGAAATAGTTTTTTATACTTTATTTTTTTAAAAAAAGTGAAAAATATTTTAAATTAGTTAAATTATAAAAGGAATGTGGTTGACAAAATGAAAAGAATAAGTTCAGAGAAACAAATATTTTGTGAAAAGCTGTTTCAGACAGGACACTTCAACTTGTGCAAAAGATATTTTCAAGTGGTATATGGTGTGACATATTGTGCAATTTTTTAAATCACATTTTCAGAAGTTACTTACTTGTAGTACTTGCCACTGGCTAAGCTTTGTTACAGACGACACTTAAGCCTGTTGAATCATGACTTGGGTCCTTTGACTATAATGAAATACAGTAATTTTTTTTGCCAAGTTTTGCCCAGATTCAGTTTGGGAACAATCTACATCTGTTTTCACAGGAAAAAATTCCTAGTATTTCTAGTCTGTTACACAAGAGTATCTCTCCTTTGAGGCTGCCTGCATTGCACATACACTATTCCTACACTACTAGGCCAGCACTTAGCCTTTTTATCTGTCTTACCTGCATGCAAGGGCAGATTCAGAACAGGGTGACCTAACTGGTGGGCTTCCAATCACATCTGAACTGGAGTTGAACATGTGTATCAGACATGATACACATGTTCACATGTATGTACACATGTACACCAGGGTATCAGACATGAGGTATCTCTTGTGCTCCAGTTGGAGATGCTATATTTATAGCATCCTTGTGGGCATGTAGGAGCAGCTGCAGTATGCAGATCCCAGCTGTGAGGAGAGCAGGCTGTGCTGGCAAAGCTGCAGCTGGTACACTGCTTCTTGCTGAGAGGTGCCTGGTGGAATTGCCCAGGCAGCCTCAGTAAAATGAATGGAGTAGCAACTGCTTTATTCCATATAATGTAAGATTTCTGGCTTGCTGTAGCAAAAATGCCTCCAAGTTATTTTTAAAGCCCTTTTTGAGAGAAAACATCCTGTGTGGGTGAAAAGCTCTTCTTCTTTTAAATATAAGGGCTTTTTGTTTGTTTTGTTTGGTTTTTTAATAATAAAAACTCTCTTTTGCCACCTGCTCTGTCTGAATGGCTTCCTTTTGCTGTGTCCATGTTTCACTTCAGAAATCTGCTGTAACATCTCTATCTGTTTGAACTTCAGAGCTGGCAACTTTTGCACCCCCCAGGCACCAAACACTGCAGTTCTTGGATCTGTCTCTGAAAGAAGTCCGTTTCAGTGAGAAATAATCCATTATTTTGTCTGGTAGCCTGTTACCCAGCCTGGAATTTTCACCCATGCTTTATAGTCCTGTATGGTGTCCTTGCTTTATGACACCACCTCTGAGCTTAGCACCCAAAGAAAGGTAATTCTGATAATGTTATCTAATGTTTGATCAGATGTTCTGGCGGAATCTCCATGAGGCCTCTCAGGATATTTTTCCACTTTTTACCTGCTGTTGAAGCAATGGTAAGAAGAAGCAAAGGTCTTGTACTTCCCATAACTGATAAGAAATGCTTGCAGCAGCAGCAGCAGCAGATCCTTACAATGCTGTTATGGATGTCTGTTTTACTATGGAAAGGTATTTAGTAGTCTAGCACAATTACTTTTTTCCATTTCAATTTTCTCCCACTTCTTGTTGTTTTTACTGCTAACTCAGCAGCAAGGGAGATGCTGCTGTAGTATCAATAGGTGGTGACAGCTTGCAGCCTTTTAACCACTACTTAGCTTAAGCCTCCTCTAAGTGTGTTTTACAGTAACACAAAAAACATAAGGTATTATTGAAATAGCTTTGCCTGAGGGGCAGACACATGGAGCTGGGATATGGGGGATTCCTTTGGTAAGGGTAGAAAGGTGTTGTATTAAGGGGTGGTTTAAGAGGCATAGCATGAGAGTTCATGACACCTGATTTTATTTCCTACCACTGTGTGACACTGGACAATGCATCTCTTGCACCTTCTGTGATAGGATGATATAGTCAGTAACTATAACATCCATCAGTTTGTGAAGGGCACAGGTGTTGGGGATGATCATCTAGGCATGCTGAGCAACCTGATTAATGCATATAAGGAGTAGAAGAATCCAAGATACAGGAGGGAAAGACACATAACACACTGCACAATTCAACAAAACACTGTACTCATGCCACATGCTCCATTACTAGTTCTTAATAATAGCCAGTTTGGCATGGTTTGCACTTGCTTACAGTTTCTCACAATATATATGGGGATTATAACAGGGGGAGTATTTTCTCATTGCTTCTTGGTTTTTTACATTAGCAACATGAGAGCCTTTTCCTCGAGGTGTTATTGACAGAGTGGATAAGAGAGTTGCAGTGACTCTAGGGATCTTGGCTTACCAGTGATCCAGAGCCTGAAGCATTGTGGTCTGTGTTAACCCCTTGCCAAACTCTGCTGCCTCCCACCAGCAACCTAGTGCTGTTGTGTGCTTACTGAAATATTTGACCTCTTTAGTTTTTTTAGGGAAACAGGGGAGACAGGCACACCTAGTGCCACCTTTCCTTTTCACACTGCTCTCATTGAACAAATTTTTGTTGCTTTGGTTTTATTTAAATAATGAGACTTTCAGGCTAAATTTCAGAAGACATTTAAGTAACTCACTCCAGTTAGGAGATCAGGCTCTGAATAGCCTGTGGCATGATCCATTAACCCTGGCAGATTGTTACCTACTAGCTGAGTCTGAATGGCAGGATAAAATGTGGCTGTAGGAGCACCATGCTGTCTAGAGCACTAGGTTAAGCCCTGCTTTGCTGCTGAAGTGTGCATCATCCTGGCTAATGCTTTGATGGAGAAATTGGAAATGGGAAAACGTTTGTGTTGTACTGCTGCTTGCCTAAGTGGCTGAAGGATCTGGCTTTTGAATTAAGCATGCTCTGAAACAGTGTTCCAGTATGTAAATATAAATGCCAATAATGGAGGGGCCTGCTTAATGTTAAATGTTGGGGAATAGTTGGAAAAAAGTCATGCAAAACAGATATTGTTGCAATATCATAAACTAATGATGACTTGGAGTTGAATTGCAGTAGCTGGGTTATTTAAAGCATTACAAACCAGAGAGGCAACAGCATATAAGCAAAGAATTACTAACCAGCTGGTTAATTTTCCTTTCCCTGCCTCTAAATCTTGCATGTCAGTTTTCCCAGCCAGTGTTTTACACAGCGATTGCAGTGGTTCAGTTTTCCAAGCCTAGTTTTTATATATTAGGTGTCTCCCCTTCAAGAAAGTTGCCTGATAGGTGAAGACTAGTGAGTTACATTTGGTGTTTCCCTTGAGATCTATGTGAGAGGATTGAAGTGCCAAATAGACATCCAACGCCACAGATAAGGACATGCCAATACTTTCAGTGTTTGTGTCATGAGAGGAGGTTTTCTGGAGGGAAGTGGAACTGGTGATTTATGCCAATACAATATAATTTCAGGTTTTTTGAAGTCCATTTTTAAAATCACTTTTCATAAATGTTTAAGTACTTGCCCAAATCGTTGTTGCTGATTCCTTAAAAATTGCCAGATGAGAGAGATTGCTTCTGGTTTCTTTGTGACACTGATTTGTTAATGTTGCTTTCACAGGCGAAATACCAGGTGATCCCTTAGAAAATACACAAGAGGTGCTGACAGAGGCCATGTTTTTTGTAAGCAAATGCAGCATGTAGTTAATTCATGCTCTGCCTGCCAGCAGAAACCATGATTTCTATGCATGTGTTTGTACATGGGTACTGTAGGGCTGTGCACCCCACAACTGCCTACAGTTTCTCAACAACTGCAAGTATCTCTGCCTTGCCCTTGTTCCTGGGACAGATCTGAGGTCACACTGCTGGAATAATCCCCTTAGCTTATCTTTCTGGGTATATCATGCCCTGTTTGAAAATTCCTCCCACTTACTTCTTCTTACAATCAGATCAGTATAAATGCCTCATTCTTGTTCAAATGCCCATCAGAATTTTAGACTGCTTATCCCTCTGACATGGTCTGCAGTCTTATTTGTCTTGCCATCTCTGCTCCTGCAGCATGCTAGTCTTGATACCTATTAAGTTCTTCACCTCTGCTTTCTGTGCTTCTTCCCAATTGCTTTCTTGCAGAGGATGTGTTTTTGCATCTTCTCATTTCCAATAATGGCCTTTTAAAAACATGCTGTTGGATAGGTACCCAGTAGTAATGTCTTTATAGATTATTAAAAGACACTTCAGTAACTGACTGAAACAGTTGCTGAATTTCCCAATTTCTGCCTCCTGGATGTAAGATATGAGAGGTAAGAACATCTATTTGGGGATATTGCTGATATTAAACATAGGATAAAATGGAAATAACAATTTCTTAGTTTGCATGTGCAAATGTAGGTATTGGTACAATAAACCACATGTGATTTTTTGCAGGTGTTCCCTTTACCAGGGTTCTGGGCTTCTTGCCAAAGCATTTTCTCTCAACCTCACTGTTAACCAGTCCCTTGTGTTTTGCATCAGCTTCTGTCTAAATAGGCTTAACCCTCCAGTTAATAGATATCTTTTTCTCAAGCCCTGCCCATTGCACCTGCTTTTGAAAATGTGCCCCGGAGAACCGTGATTCATCTGTTGTGTGCTGTTGTTGTTTGATTAAATCATTGCTTAGTTTCAGGTGGCTGCATTTGTGTGCTGGAACACTTGATTCTCCTGTTTACTGCTTTTGTACATCGTGGAAGTGTTTGTAAAGCTTGAGGGGAAGTTCAGAATGAGAGGTATAGTATCAGTGTTTGGGATAACAAATGGTATAGGCCATACACTCTCTTCATTCAATGCTTTTTCAGTTTCCACACCAGTGAGCACGATGGATGTAATGTAGTCACAGCATGTTTCCAGAAATCCTGAGATCAGTAATGTAAAATAGGTCTTTGGAATTTTAATAATGGAGAAAATGTCAGTATGCAAAGTTGGTGCAGCCTTGTTCCTCCCTTCCCCCAGCTTCACTAACTTAGGCCAGCCTATGTATTTTCTGACCTTGCAGACACAATATATGGCAGGGAGAGTAAACCCTCAAGGACCGTACATTGATTCCTCTCCTATATCAGTAGGATTGGCCACCCTGAAAATTAAATATATACAGACATGCTTTCAGATCACACCTTCAGGATCAGCATCTGTCTCCTGGATGCATTTGGGAAGCTTGGGGACCTTCAACACTGAAATTACTTCTGACATCTTGTAAGAAGGAATGTGTCACCCAGAAATCACTGAGTTCTTTCCAGGCTGCTGTTTTCCCCAGCCATGTTCAGGGATGGGTTTTGTGTCAGTAGTAATGCTTCAGTTATAACTGTTTGAAGGCTGATGAAGTATTGAAGAGAATATGATTCTGACCCACCCTCCTTATAGAAATGACATAATTTATTTAGCTTTTTAAATGATTGTGGTATTTTCCTCATAAAATGTATTGTACCGTGTCAAGTGCATGACTGGGGTTTCAGAGATCAGCTGTCCTGCTTGGGTATTACAGATCACAGTTATAGGCTAATGCTGGGAAGGAAATTATTTACAGGAAAGAGATATTTAACTTCTCCATGTAAGTATAAATTTATCCATATTGGCAGTTTACAGTTCATTAACTTTCTTGAGCATTAAACATAGACAAATCTTTTATTTTGTGGTCTAATCTAGCTGGATATGGAGAGTAGTACGAGGCATTCTTCTTATGAAAGCAGTCTGATCAGAAACCTTTGTTGTGATTGCTTCAGTGGCCTGGTTCACTCCATGTTAGAGACCTGCCTCTCTAGTTCAGGCTACCAGCTAATAATGAATTATCATTATTGTTTCCTTAAGTGAAATTAAATGAGCAGCTACTCAGAGCTATACTGAGCCTACAGAGCAAGAAATATTCTCAATAACATGTCATGGTCATATTGGGTCCAACACCAAGAAAATACTTACTCATTTGCCTGTTAAGGCACTTTATTGTTTGGGGTTTTTTTCATTTGGTTTCCAGAAGTGAAGATTTTTCTCTCATTTTGCATCAAGAATCTCTTTTGCTAAAAAAAAAACCCAAAAAAACTATTTCTGTAGTTTTTTTTCATGGACTTACATTGGAACTTATATAATGGGATCTATCTTTTGCTATGGAAAGGAAAAAATAGTATAAGCCAGAACCTAGAGACAACTGCATCTAAAGAATGATTGAAAGAATGTTTCTTTGCAACTAGAGGTGCTAAATCATCTGTGTGTGAATTTCTGTCTACTTCAGTGCTTTACAAAAATTGTTGTTCTGAGGCAAATGACATTGTGAGAAAAGTAGTGCCTCCCTTCGGAACTTATTTGTCTTACTGTAAGAGAGGACAAATTGGGTAATAAACATTAAGACAAACTTCAAATTTTATGAGCCTATGTTCCTCTCCTTATTCCCATTTTTTAGATCACAGCAGTTCTTTGTCTTTAAATCTAGAACACTGTTCAAAGAGCTTCATTTTGGTTTTTGAACAGTTTGTGGCTTTGTTGCTCCCCTTCCTTTTTGAAGACACTAATGATGAATATGAAAAGGCATTTTCTTGAAATGTTGTACTAAGTGCTATTTTTTTCCTTCTGTGGATCTCATGTGTTACTTTATGTAGAACCTTTTTAGCTTTCTTTGTGACTATGTTTACACACAGAGAAGTAATAAAATGACTAAACAATCTATCTGTTCTAGTTTCAGAGCTAGAAGTTGGCCAATTTACATAACTTTTTGGTTTTCAACATAGATTTCTGCTGCTTATGCCTTATATACAATCTAAACTCCTTTCTAGTATGACACCCCTTGATGCAAGTGATGGAGGGAAGAATTAGGAGATAGCAACAATCCAGAGATTTTGTTTAACTGATCATGTAAGCAAATAGATTTTGTCCTTTGATCACATGTGCAAATAGCTAGTCTTCAAATGACCTGTGCAACAGTGTGTAACCCCAAAATAGTTATGGGTTCCTGGAAAATTGTTCTCACTGACATTCCCTGACCAAGGTATGTTTTATGTTCTTCAACAGGTAAAAAATGCTGCAGATGTGCATTATTTCTGTGTGTATTATTTGGGTTTGTATGTGTTGACTGAACTAAAGCTTCTCTAAATGCATGTGTCTAAATAATAGGTGAGTCTGTAGATAAGTGAAGTTGAAAGCTAGTAAAATAAGATACAGTCAGCTGAGGGCAAATGCAAAACCAGTTGTATCTGCCCTCCTCAGCAGACTTCCTCAGAACTAAAGCAGAGTACAGGATTCTACAGAATGAGCTGTTCTCCATGTGCCAAGCCTCTGAATCAGAAATCCCCAAAAGGAGTTAAAGACAAATTACACTCACAGGAAGATTTCTTGAGTTACGTAAAATGGGAAAGCATGATGCTGAAACTAAAATAAGAAACAAATACTTTATTTTGTATACATTTCAATTGCCTTTTCAAAAAGAAAATATATCCCTCCAAAAGTCAGCTGAGTTTATCAGCTTTGCAAAATGATGAATGAGTGCCTTGTTCTTTATTATTGCTTAAGTCATTCCTGTTTATGCCAGTATTTCAAGGATTATGTTTTGATTGTTCTGAAGAGGTGAAAACACTTTCTTGCTGATGAATAAACACTGCCACTTTTAAATATTTGTATGTAAAATGTCTTTAAAGCCATTATGAAATGCTTTCCAAAAGCACTAAGAAGCTGTTTCCCAAAAAGACAGTTTTTCTCTACATTTTCTTTCATGCTAAACAGTACAAATGAAAAGCCTTTCAGAGTTAACTAGTTAAAGCAATACCAATGTTTTAGTGTAATGAATAACTTTTTATAGAAGACAATTGCACACAGTTCAATATGCTAGTATTTCTATTTCTGTGCCCCACCAATGCCGGGATTCTAGGGTAGACTTTCTTTCTTTGAGAAAGCTGAAGCGATCAAAACCCTGATTAACCTCTGATATTCACGTGGTGCTCTTGATCTTGAGGGCCAAAGCAGTAACAAAGAGTTAATGGCAGCCATATGCTCAGGATATTGTGGGTACTGTTGACCCAAATGTGAACTCCTCAAGCAAGTGCTGCTAACTCCTGTTTGTTTCAGGTTTGGTGTGGAGATTACTGATGAAGAATTTGAGCTGCTACTTGACAGAATCCCCCTTGATGAAGATGGAAATGTCAGATACCCCCAGTTCATGCTCAGGTTTGATTCTTGGTATGCAGCGTATGCATTTTATTTCTTATTTGTGATTAGAATTATTTTTAATCTAAAAGGCTCACATAACATTTCCAGACTGAATCTCATTTCTTAACTGTGCTCCTTTATGACATATTTCTTGCACAGAGCGTGCTGTTTACATTTAACATTAGCTGTTGTCATGGATGTATGCTGTTTGTAATTTAGCTGCTCTTTACATGCTATTTACATATTTTAGAAGAAAGACTTCAAAGTTATATAACAAACCTTTGTGTTTTCTGAAGGCTGGAATATATGTCAGACTTCTAAATAAAAGCTAGTTATTTCCAGAAAATTGTAATAAATGTAATCAGTATATCTTTGAGAACTTGAAGCATTTACGGGCCCTATATATAGTCTCTGAAGTACTTCTGAGATGCTGATATTGGTTAATAGAAGCTCTACGCACCCTCCAAGGCATAGCTGTGAATTAGTTTAATTAAAATTAAAAATCACTGGACCAGATAAAGATATTCTGTCATTTCCCAAAAATTAAAACTCTGTCCCCAAAACTGTCAGCAGGGCAGAAGCCAGTGTAATTTCTGAGGTGAATGAAAAACCTGTGGAATCTGGGACTGGAGAAAGCCATTCTACTCATGAAATCCAGAGAAGTAAATTCCAGCACTTTCTCACACATTTGTATGTGCACATAAGAGTTAGACTGCTCAGTTATCTATCTTGAGTTATTTAGCAGATAAGGGTATATCTAGTCTGCATACACACTAGGGTAGTTAGAAGTCTGAGTTCACTATACAGAAACCACGTGGAGTACCTTCCTGAATTTCAGGTAGCAAACCAACTAAGTACTTGCAGGCCTGATGAGATTGTGTCTTCCTTCCCATTCCATTCCATCACCTTTCACTCTTTCTTTTCCTTTGTCCTTGTCTTCCTGCTTCAGGAAGCTTTGGGGCTGTATTCATCTGTCCACACATTTGCACACAAGATATATATGCATATATCTCATTAATCCAATATGACATTGGATTAATGAGATTGATGTGACCTTCTGAATGGTATCTCCAAGGCGGTCTCCAAGCATGTTCCAAATAACCCTTGAATGCATTTGGGTGGGCTCTTGTTCCTTACTTACTTTTATGCCAATGCCTCCACTACTTTATTTTATAGCCCTCTGGATGGGTTGCAGTTATCATGGGTTCAGTAGTGCATAATTTTCTGTGGCATGTCTTAGTTCCAGGAGTATTCTCTAATTGTTCTAAGGTAAGGATGTAAAGAGGAGAGACAGAGGATAAAGGCCATCTGACAAAGCTCACGAACCTTTGAGAAACCGAAAGAATAGAAAAAATAAAACACACAGAGATGCACAGCACTGGACCCTACCTCCTTCCTCTTGCTGTACACTCAGCTGTGCTCTATCTTAATTGCAGGAAAAGTAGATTAATCTGTTAGATCAGAAACTCAGAATAAGAGAGGAGGGGGTTTTAGGAACTAGAGTTACGGCCTGGCATTTGTTACAATAGAAAGAATAGAACCTGATCCTTCAGTGGTGAAATGCTTTCTTTATAGCACTTTTTTTTGACTGAAGTCAACCTTCAGAATTCACTAAATCTTGCAATTTCAAAGACTATTATCAAGTTTAAACCTGTTGTATAGAAGTAGTTAATGTTTATACAGGAATCTTTTGACCTGTGGCATAATTCTGTACTTGAATGGGATCCAAACAAATAATTATATAGCACTATATGTATATAAACTATTTTTTCCCAGGTTAAGTGGGAGAGAGTCCATAGGCCTCATAGTATAGCTTAGGTAACTGTCCTTTATTTGTCTTCTTGTGAGAAGCAGAGGCCAGATGCTTCTCTTGGATTACTTGTATATTAATATGGAGTAATTTTGTTTACTCTAGTGCAAAACTAGAGTGTAACTGGAAACACAATGTAGGACTGAGATATAATTTTCACTTTCATCAGCCACTCCCCCATCTTTCCTCCCATAAAACCAAATCTTGCTTGCAGGCATTGTCCCAGATTCCCAGTTGTATGTAATGGGTTGGCCCCAGCCAGCAGCCAAACTCTAGTCCAACCACTCAGTAGTCAGTGGGATGCCAGGAGAAAGTAGGAGGAATAGGAAAGAGAAAGCTTGTAGGTTGAATTAAACACAGGGAGATCACTTACCAGTTTCAATTGTGGGTGAAACAAGCTTGGCTTGGGAAAATTTAATGTAATTTATTGCATATACATATATATATATATATATATATATATATATGTATATGTATGTACTAATTTAGGAAGAAAAAAGACAAAATTAAGATACATAGGGAAAAGAACTCTCTCCCCTGCCTTTCCCAGGATCAACTTCACTCCTCCACTGCAGACTCCTCTCTTTGCTACCACCACCAGTTACATTAAGTTCCTTCAGCAAGGAAGCCACTGGAGCAGTGTGTAGTGGGGAGGGGGCTGTGCTTAGGATGTAGTGTTTTCTCTCTGCTGTTCCTTCCATCTTGCTGTTTTCTTCTGTTCTGTCCTACGCCTTCCATGGGCTGCTGTCCTCTCCAGGGTGGAGGGGCACCTGTTGTGGAAGGCAGCAGGGTAGGAATGTGTCTGCAGTAGCTGAGTTGATTTATGTCCTTGAAGCTCTGTTGCTTAATGGGCTGAGAGGACCTGACCAGAGACAGCCACCGTTCACTCCTGCAGTTATTCTTGTGAGTGTGCCTGCCTACACATGGAGAGAGGGCTCCTTCTCAACTGCATTTTGGCACCTAGTTTACCTGGGGAGAAATCAAGAAACCTCCATTGGGATAGGTTGAAGTCCCATCTTAATCACAGAGTTTGCAGGAGTTTCAGTGTGCCCTGGAATAACAGTTCCAGCTTCTCCATATCAAGTATGAGTCTGGAATATATTGTGGTTCCTTTCTGGTCTCCCTGCTGACAGCACAGTGTGCAGGAAGGAGATGCATTGATAGACTATTGACATATGATGTCACCTCAGTACGCAGCCAGGCCAGGAGTCTGAACCTGCACCTAGGTGTCTCAGTTTAGACATAATTTCAGAATGTTTTTAACTTTCCTGGACCTTTCTCACCCATTTTCTCTTAGGAAGGGAAAAATCTTCCTTCATTTTTTTTTTTTTCATACTTGTTAGTCTATAAATAATGTCTACAGAAATGGAAGTTAAAAGAAGCATTTAGGAAAACTTCTATTCTGTCATTAGAATGGCAATGAAGATGTTTCATTTACTGGATTAACATTTTAACTGGGACTTCATTGAGCTATAAATTAAATGTATTCTATGTCTTCAAATATGATACTTTGGTTGGAAAGGAGTATTCTTAAAGGTCTAAAGCTGGCTGAAACTGGCTCTGCATTGGCTTGTGTACACTTTTCCACAGTCATCTGTCTCCCTTATCCCTCATGCATTATCCAGCCAGGTAGGCCTGAGCAAGATCAGAAAAGTACAGGAGACTCAGCCTCATGTGCTCATTCCCAGTCCCATGAATACTAACCAGAGGATAACATAATGTCTTAGTTTGAGCTGGGATGGAGATAATTTGTTTCCTGGTAGTTGGTGCAGTGCTGTGTTTTCGATTCAGTATGAGAATGATGTTCATAACACATGATGTTTGGTTGTTGCCAAGCAGTGCTTACCTCAAGTCAAGGACTTTTCAGTTTCCCTGATGCCTTTTTGGGCTTACTTAAAAACAGAGGCCAGACAAAATTAAGGGAATAAAAAGCAGGTGTATTTATTGAAGGGCCTTTAGGTACATTTCAGGCAGATGAAGCCCGCCCAGGGACTTCATCCAAAATGGACAATGAGTCACCAGTTTTCACACTTTTATAAGTTTGGTCCATTTGCATATTGGGATTAATATTCCAATTACAGCTTTAGGCAATGAAGTCGTTTTACCCCAAGTTTATTCCACCCCTCAACTCCTTTTTGTTTACACTTCTTGGGCCCTGACACAGTAAGGTGTTCTTGATACCCAGACCTAGAGAGGAATTGTTTTGTCTGAACAAAATGTGAAGACAGTAGCTAGCACTGTACATGCAGTTTAAAGCTATATACTAAAGAATTACAGGATTACAAATATATGAAAAATATGTAGGTTAAAATCCTAATATATCACCCAGGCTCTGCCAGTGACGAAGTGCACAAGGAGCTGTGAGGGAGCCTGGCCAGGACAGCTGTCCTGAACTGGCCAAAGGGATATTCCATACCATGGAATGTTCAGGACACAAACTGGGGGGAAGTTGGCTGTGAGCTTCTGATGGCTGGTCAGGGGCAGGCTGGGCATTGGTCAGCAAGTGGGGTTTATTCCTCTCCCTCTCTTTTTCTTGTCTCCCTTTTCACTGCAGTTATATTTTATTGTTATTAGATTAGTTTTGTTTTATTTCAACTTATCTCAACTCTGAGGTTTTTCTTTTTTTTTTTTTTTTTCTTGTCCCCCTCCTAATGTGGTGTGGGCTGGTGAGGTATTTACTTGCTGACTGGGCTTAAACTGGTATACTTAAAGAATTGCATTGACTAGAAGCAGAAGATAGTTTGTGAGCCTGAGGGAATATAACCAATAAGGATAACATGGGAACTTTTGTCCCTCATCAAAGATAAACTATATAGAAGTTTAGTGTAGTGGGAATGGTAAAATCTAACTTGTTATTCTATAATAGCATTTCATATTATCAAGGCTTAAGTAAGTGGATTAATAAAGGAAAAAAATGTATTAAGAATCTGTCACAGGGATATTAGCTGTAAGTGAGACAAGGTTTCTAGGAAAAGGTAGAATTCTATACATTATTTTTGAGACAATAGAACAGATGTATGTGCTCAGAGCTGTTCTGTTATCTCCAGTTTTATCAGCTGACCTAAAGAGAGATGTCCACAGACCATGGTTACCTTCGTGCTGTAGTATGTGTGCATCTGATATTAATCATGGATACTTCAGACTTTAATTAGCCATGTTATAGTGGCATTTATTGCTCATAGACTCCAAAAGGAGGAAATTACCCAGAAAGGGTAGTACATCAGTACTTCAGTTCCTCAGTAGCTTGGCTCCTACTGCACAGTCTACAAATTTCTGACTATTGTGGTAGCACACGGTTTGCATACACTAAATAGAAAGGAGATGTTATAGCAGAATTAAGGCACTGGTTACAATGTTTTTGTCTGCAACCTCTTTCCTCTCACAGTATATTCATAGAAGGAAAAGTTTAGACCAGTTCATTTTCTTGATTTGTTTTTAATGATAGTACTTTTCATCTCTTGCCTCTTACAGTGGAACTTTGTTGTCACTCTTGCCTTGTGAGTTGCACAACTGGAACAGACTCCTTCAGCATTTGAAAGAATATTATGCCATGCTCGTTTCTTGTACAGTACATGGAGGAATAAATTATATAGGCCAATTGTAGGATGGGGTTTGAGAAGTGTTCAATAGATACCCTAATGTCAGTGAAATCTGTAGTTAAACCCTCTCCCAAACTTCATCTTTTCAGATTGAGTACTACATAAGAAATGTTTTTGAAAATCCTAAGTGACTTGCCTTGGCAAATTTATTTATTGCTGTTCTGTAAGAAGAGGAAATTAAGAGTGCTAAAATACTGTGTGAGCTATTGTCCCAGCTGACAGCTTCATTAGAGATCACTGACACTTTTCACTTGGGTGAAAAGTGACAACGATATGACTCTGCAAAAAGTTATTTTGCCTTGCACACAACCTTTTTACAAGCTGCATGTTTTTGATGATGCTGATTGGGAAGTATAGTGTCACCTACAGGAAAGTGAGCTGGGCGTGTTTCAAACCTACAAAGGTGTAATAGTCTGTACTGCAGAGCAAATACATGTTAGCTATGCCCATTTAGTTTGCTGTATCATTTATAGAGTTACAGTGATAGCTGCAACCTAGGCTTGATTTCAGAGACAATTTGTGACAATGGACAGGAGTGAGTAGGATGAAAGATGAATGTCACCTTTCAGTGCTGCATCTGATAAGAAGCTAAGACAAGAGGTCAGCTACAAGTTAAAACATCTTTCCAAACCCCTATGTTCCCTTCAATCTCCTATCCTTTAAAAATAACTTTTCTTTTCCCTGTTGTCTTCTCAAATTCAAACTGTATGTAGGAGGTGCCTTGCATCCTTTAAAAATAACCTTCTTTCCCCTGTTGTCTCCTCAAATCCAAACTGTATGAGATGAGTGTTATGATCTTCTGATTGCCAGTCATTCTCTCACACACAGATTTTTCATTCCTGCCCAGCTGTCAGACATAGCCTCCTAACCGTACCTAGT